>NW_020449341.1:536256-645111 GCF_003343035.1 Apteryx rowi | reverse complement strand
GGCCTGTTTAGCCTGGAGAAGAGAAGGCTGAGAGGAGATCTTATCAACGTGTACAAGTATCTGAAGGGAGGGTGTCGAGAGGATGGAGCCAGACTCTTTTCAGTGGTGCCCAGCAACAGGATGCAAGGCAACAGGCACAAACTGAAACACAGACAGTTCCATCTGAACATGAGGAAAAACTTTTTCCATGTGAGGGTGACAGAGCACTGGAACAGGTTGCCCAGAGAAGTTGTGGAGTCTCCTTCTCTGGAGATATTCAAAACGCGCCTGGATGCGATCCTGTGCAATGTGCTCTAGGTGACCCTGCTTGAGCAGGGGGGTTGGACTAGATGATCTCCAGAGGTCCCTTCCAACCTCAACCATTCTGTGATTCTGTGATTCTGTAAACCGGTAGACTAAAGCTTGTGAATAGACAATTGGATGTATCGAGACATCCTGACTTGAGTTGTTACATCTGCTTCTCTCTGTCATCAGTTAAGGTCTAGCAGCCCTGCTGCATAAGTGGTCTGAATTGCTCTTCTCTCTTGTACTCAGAAGTCATGGTCATCACAAAGACTAAACTGGGTGTCTGTAATATATAGTTTGACTGTGGCCTGTTACCTTCAGTGAGACTAAATACATGAATACATTGAAGTATTTTGCTGTCTCAAGGATGCAGAGTGGATCTGGTGCAAACAGGTGCAAACAGGAATCCCCACTCGTGTGGGGAACCCTCGTGTGGCTGTGCAAAGTAGAGCCCTGCTTGCCCGGGTCTCTCTCTGCACGGTTATATGATATGCACTGCAATTTATTTTCATTTGCTTTTGAGATCAAGAAAAAAAATAGTTATTCATTTATCAAAAGAAAAAAGGTTCCATGTTTGCTTTACTTCTTTTCTTTTTAAGATAGTGTTTTTTTTTTCTGATATATGACCACATAATAAATATTGTTGACCTATCTCATGGTTGCAAGACTTTGAAATCATTTGCTTCAAAGTAATCTCTAAGCATTTAATTACTTTAGAAAGGCTTTGTCTATTGGAGCAACACTTCTGACTAGAAACCTTTCTTAAACCTTATCTTTATTTTGCAGCAGCACCTGAAAAAAAGGAAGAAAAAACAAAGAAGGCAGCAGAGCGAGGTAAAAAAGAAAACAAAGCATGTTGGTACCATTTCTCTTAAAAAGACAATGGCACAGAGAAGAAAATCTCAGATGCAGACAGCTGGATGACAACAGCCTTTAAATCCATTGCTCTATTAGTATCTGCCAGAGCTCTGCACTGTTTACTAGAGCAATAGAGAATTTCCCTCTGGAACCTGGCTTTGTCCCACTTCCACAAAACTACAACCCCCACAAAAAGCTTAAAGTGAACAAATCACTCACTTCAAGTTTCTGTTCTGGGACTTTCATGTTCCACAAATCCTATGAGAGTTTTCCTATTCCTGTAGCCTGGACAGGGCTCAGCCTTTACTTTTAAGTCTTGGAGAGTGAGTTGCAATGAGGCACAGCTGCCCCGAACTCGGCAGAGCTGCCTTTCTTACCCCAGATAAAACCTTAGCTCCATGCAGGTCCACTGCAGTTTGCAAAAGCTTAAAGGGCTAATGGAGAGCAGAACTTGTAGCTGTAACAGAAGCATTAGGATTGGTATGGATGAGGTGCGAATGGGAAAGTTTGGGTGTGGAAGAACCAGAGGAAGGAGGCCTATAAGAATGGCATATGTTGATGGCACACAGATCAGCAGGTCACAGAGTCTGCATACGGCTTCCCTGGCCACACAGAGCAGGAAAATCAAGGCAAATCTACAACAACAGGCAGTCTACACTTCTTGTAACAGGGGTTAAAACAAAAACTCAAGCTATTAAGAGATGATGGTGAGAAGACAGAAAAAGTTTGGAGTCTTACAACATGTAGTTAAAGAAATGAAGGAAGTGAAAAAATCCCAGAGGCCAGACAGGATGGAGAGGGAAAAGGTCATATTACTTTCAGCTCCTAAAGTGTACAAAAAGACACAGAGCACACCAACATAAGGCTGCAAAACTAAGAAATACCTAGGATATATGTTGGGGACTTGATAGCCATCGCTCCTTATCCTCTGTGACTTTGGTCACTTGAGCTATTATCCCTTTCCTTTCTCTTGTTTCTCAGCTTCAGCTTTACTCAGCAGTACTCACACCAGTGCAAGCACCCTGCAGCAGCTGTCAGCTGCTTGCTAGTTATCAAAGAAAATGTTAGAATTAGGAAGGCCTTGCCCTAGATTTCAGGCTTTGTCAGTCTGGGTGTCTCTATGCTGTGTCCCATTGGCATACAAGTGCTCCCCAGCCACCTGCACTGCCTTCCCTCTGTTTGGCCATCTCATACAGCAAAGAGGTGGTGTTTGCTGGAAGTTTTGTCTCTTTTACAAAGTGCCATTAGATGGGAGTTTATGTGCAAAATATTTTACCTGTGCTGTAAAGAGCACAGATTGTGCAGTATAAACCATGAGGTTGGCACTGAGCAGAGTTTTTTAAATCATTGGTTTAAATTACACCCTAGTGGAACTGGAAGAGGGTCGAAGTAATTCCAGCGGCAGCAGCAGCAGCTCTGTCTCCCCATGCAAGCAGCCATTTAGCTTCTGCAAGTCAAAATAATAAGAACAACAAGTAGTATCTCTCTGCAACAACTACTGCAGCTTCTTCCAAGGGCTGGCAGCAGCTCAGCTCCTCTGGTGCAGAGAAGTGAATGTGAACACTTGAAGACAGTACTTACCACTGCTTCTTATCCCTATGCCCTATAGATACTGAGCAACTACCAATCCAGTCATCGTATAAAGAAAAATGAGCCAAATTCGGGAAGTTTTTTGAATATTAGCATATATTTATATTTCTCATAGAACAGTAAAAAAGTAAGGTGATGGAAGCAGCTCTGACTGAAGAGAAACTGTACCTAATTCACTCCTCCTGGTGTCCGAAAGCTCTGGGGAAAAGTGAGAACTCCTTTCCTTAATCAGAAAAGTATGAATTTAAAATGAGGGGGATTTTTTGAGCCTTTAAGGCTGAGAAATGACATCACTTGTTATCTATCATACTCCAGGATACATGATAAAAAGAAAAGGGAATCTCAAATAGTCAAAATTAGGATTTGTGCTTTAAGAAAAACATTATATATAATGAGACTTGCAGCAAAATTTGGAGTGTTGGCAGTTCTCTTTGTTTAGCAATCATGACATGGCTTCATTGCTTCAAACTTTTATTGTTCAGTGACACTGTTGTGGTTTTGGCCTCAAATGCTCACTTTCTAGAAACAGACTAAAAGGTTGTAGCAATATTTATGTCCACTGATCTCTTATTAGTGATAAAACAAAGTTACATGTGCTGTTACCATCTGCTGGAAGCAGAGCAAGAAGGCAAGAAGGCAGCGAACTGTCAGAAATGACTGGAGAATGGGCAGTGCTTTAACTCTTCACCCTGTTTGTTTGAAAAATGACATGAACAAGTGTCAGGATGTTGCCAGGGAGTTAGTACCTGTTATTTTAAAGCAACTGTGAATTGATACTTAAAAGAAATGAGGAACAGGCAGAGATCTTCCGGTGACATATGACATTACTGAAAAAAAGAGGTAATTATAATCAGTTTAATCAGATTGTGTGAGACTGGATTTTTTGTTCACATGTCTGCAAGATATTAGGTGGGAACCATGAACTTTTTTCACATACACTCTCAAGCAACAATTGAGTTAAGCTATATTTAGGCACTTAGGAGCCCCATCTCTTTAAATACATTTTCACTAGCTGCTTGTTATTACAAATCATTTCCTATGTGAAGATATATCCCAATGTAATGAGGGCAGGAATTTAAAAAAGTTTTTCTCTTTTTTCTTTTATCCTTTTCCCTTTCCCTTTCCTTTTCCTTTCCTTTCCTTTCTTTTCCTTTCCTTCCCTTTTTCCCTTTCTTTTCCTTTTTTTTTTTCCACAGATAAACCAAAGATGAAACAAACGAGTAAGCTATACCTTTAGGTGCTACTTCTCCCTATAACTGATAAAGCAATGTCAGATCTGTAAATGAAAAACAATGTATAAAAGCTACTGCTGTTAGTGAGATTTGTAGAGTATGGTTAATTAGACAGAAAGGATACAACAAAGCTGGTAACAGTAATAATGGATAAATAGAGAAATTCAAATCTCTTTAAGGCAAAGGAATTTGGCCCCATTACTTTATACTTTTCCTTGACAAGCATAAAAGACATGTACTAAAAATCCATTTGTAAAAGTTTGTGTTTATTATTTTACACACAAAATTCTTCTCCCCAAATCTGTTAGCCTCACTAGAGGTCTCAGCTGTGTAGTCTGGTGTCAATATAAGCTTAACACTGAGAATCAATACTGAGCAAGTAACCGAAGTTTTTTGTCGTATTTATGCAACAGGATGTCGTTTTGCCATAATTATAATAGACTAACAGTCCTCAGTAAGTTCAGTCCTGCAGAATGTCCAGCGCTTATTTACAGCTTAAGTTCCTATTTCCAAGTTATTCCTGGGTCATTCTTTAAATTCTTCAGCAGCATCTGTGTCACATGCCACGTCACCCTAAGAGTTAAATTTTCTCCTGGAGATGACACCGGTCTCTGCAACATCTTCCCAATGGTTTCCTGGTTTAGGGATCATTTGAGACTTCCAGCTTTGTCAGTCATGACTTAAGCTTTTAGTTCAGAATTGTTTAATTTTCTTTTTTTTTTTAAATCTATCATTGAGGTAACAGATTCTGAAACGATCTGGACAACTGTAGTCTTTACAATGGAGGTACATGTCGCCTTGAAGTTTTCATGGGCAGGCTCCTGAATGTAAAGGGTTTATATTACACAGTAGCTAATTTGTTATGTTAATGACATAATAGCATGTCTTTTCAATGTTATTTGAATTAATCACAAAACCTTATTTGAACTGGGATTCACAAAAACACTTAAAAAAAGATCCCGTCTCTTCCAGTCTCCTCTCTTTTGCACAGAGCATAGTACCGACTATGGAATACCTCCTGGGAATCTTCTGTAACACAAAAGGACAGGTTTTTCAGCCTTCCCATTGGATTTCATTTCTCTTAGCATTGATTTATGTCATTAATATTTAAATATTGGTGAATTGTTTCTTTTCTGCCTTTGAGAATGAGTGACTGAATCATAAACTGGTGAGTATGAAATGTAAAAGTAGAAGCCAGAGGGCAGAGGTTCTGAAGCAGGTGTTTGGGATATGGTGAGGATGGAAGAAGAGACCTTTAGTACAATAAAGTTATACTTTCAACTTTGTTGAACAAAATCCATCCCCAATCTTTTTCCTTTAAAAATGGTATTGTTTGAAAGTATCTTCTTTTTAGAAGTAGGATGTAGAAGGAGAAATATAATGAAATATTCAGACCTTGAAGTCAGCCCCATCGCAACAGGAGTTTCACTGTCACCAGTAAATGCAGTTTTTCTACCTGATGGTTTCATTTGCTGTTAATAAAATCTCATTGTATCTGAATCACTTGAATGCATTCTTCCACATACTCTGTTCATCTTACACAGAGCCCAATACTAAATCATGAACAAGAAGCTTTTTTGAAACAATGATAAATTACTATTGGATACATTCCACATTTTTGTAACAAGACTGACAACTGTGAATTGTGTGTGCTTCCAGTCTGTAAGCAATAGACACCAAAACTAGCCACTTTTACAATTGCCAGTTTCAGATTTATCTGCTAAACATAGTACAACTTCCTTCTAAGTAGGAGTCTTGACATCTTTCCTATGTACAAAACCTAAGTAGGTCTTCTAATAGAGTGGGTCTTCTAATAGAGTTAAGATCTTCTGGCACCAAATTGCTGCTGARTTTCTCAGTAGAAAGAATTTTTTTTCTACAGATCTAGTGGAGAACATTTTAATTTTTTCCAAGACAATTTCATTTAATTAGTATTTCTACTAACCAGAGTAACCAGTAGCCAGGTGGTTAAAATTCTCACTTAACATGTGGGAATTCAAAATTCAATGCTCTGTTCTTTCTGACTAGCCTGTTCTGGAACAATATCTTTGGTAATTTTTTGCGGGTGTGACGTTTTGGAGGTTTTGGTGTTATCAGTCTAGAAGCATGATCTCACATGCTGTATGAAACAGAATTCTTCTTTTCTTTCTGGTCCAAATTATTTCTCATGCCTTTTCCAGGGGAGTACCTTTCATCTTAAGGATCCATTAAGATTGGTGTGGCCTAACCGTCTTCACCATTTGTCTTTAGTCAGAGTAAAAATAACTTTTGGTCCTCCTATTTGTCACACTTGTGGTGTTCTCTCAATTCAATAGTCATCTAACTCTTTACAGAAGAATAGTTCCAATAAAGAGATGCTTGGATTTGCTCAGCAAGAATGGACAATTGTCTGATAAAGGAAGTAGGTGACAACCAACTCTAATGAGTCAAAATTGGCAAAGGTTCAGTTTTTTCCTTTCTGGTTAAGAGAGTTGAAAGAATGTCCTTGTCCCATGGCAAGTTGCTACTGAAGCTTGTAAATTTTATAGGTTTCATAATTAAATCAATAAAAGGCATTTAGTGGACTGAACTCTCTGTGAACTGAAACGTGTGTTTTGTACAACTCTGCCAATTACTCTGCTTATCACCTTCTTACATTCTTTTAATGTATAGCTATAGTCTCTAATATGATCTAGATGCTTCATTATCTCTTAAAATTTAAATTTGTAGTTTCACTCAGTTACAGCTTCTGACTGTCACTTTATCACTGTGAATACTTCTTTACAGATCCTGGAAAAGAGAAAGAATTGAAATCTCCAGCTGCCACAAAAGACAAAGGTAGCACTGCAGAACAAAATTGCCTAAAACCCAAAGATACATGTCCAAGGAGAAAAAGTCTTGTAATATATGGGCCTTTCTGCTTTTTAACCATAGCTTAGGAATTTAAGAGCATAATAATGTATCACAAAATGTATGATAAAGCTTAATTAGTATTACCTGAATTGGAATCGCAAATAGAGCTTTGGTAATGTGAAATATCTGTAGGAAAACTTAGAAGTCCAAACTCAGAATTTAGGACCACTTGTTAACATATACTATCACACACTACAAAGTGAAATGAGTGTTGAGTGTTCTTCTTAAAGTTAAGTAGTACAGTTAAGCATCACATTTAAGAAATGTTCATGGTTTCACTGTGTCAACATGCTAAAATAGATCAAACCAATGCTTTTTACTGCATATTAAATTGGTATCATGGCATAGTTAGAAACCACCAAATATTCAATCAATCATCATCCTAGAGTTATTAGATGTTAACCTTTCATCCCTCTAACTTGAAGATTAATAAATTACTTTTTACAGAGCACACTAAAGAAAAAGAAGGAAAGAATCCTACAGCTTTAAAAGATAAAGGTAAGCATATGCAATAGAATATAATACTGTTTTAAAACCACAGAAAGTAGAATGAATATATTCCTTTTAAAATAATCATTAGAGATCTTGTCTGCATGTATAAAATATGATCTCAATATTTAACTGGTTGAACTATTTTGAACTATTGAACAGGATTTATAACATGAAAAAAAGGAATAACAAAAAAGTGGAATATTTTGAGCCACTAAACGTTCAGAAGCCACAAAATTAGTTAAATAAATATCATAAAGTCACTTTGAGTTACAGTTAAGAACCTTCTCTTCTGCACAATACAAAGTGTTAAACAGGAGCCAATTAGCAAGGTTTGAACTGAATGCTTGCATAAATCTGTGGACATAATATGAATAAAGTAAAGCAGTAGCATATGAGTGGGTAACATGCCTGCTGGGCTCTGTAAAAACTCTAGTTAAAACCTCATAGTTTCATCCAGTCARCCATCTGAGACATGAGATTTTGTCTGAATCTTTCTTTTCTTCCTTGTTTTTATCAAACAGTTCCTACGTCTTTTTTTTTTTTAATTTGGTCAGAGTAAACAGCTAGCTCTGCTGAATTTCTTTTTGTCCATTATTCTGTGGGGTGCTTTTTACTCATCGTATTGCTTCCTTCCTTGCAAAAGGTAGCTATATTTAAAAGGTGAAGTCATTTATGGATAATTGTTATTTGAGAGGTGCTACAGGATGAAAATATCTACCACACACACATATATATGAACATACTTATTCTAAATTATCATCATTATATATTATTTAAAACAACTGAATAAAGAGTTCAGTTGTAGCACATGGGAAAGGGAAAGAAAAAATTTAAAGTTAAAAAGGAATGATTTAATCACTAGGCATATTCTCAAACTCCTTGAAACCATGCTCACTCACCCGCTCTTGTTTAACTGGGCAATCATTAGTTAATCACTTCTTTGTACATAAATTAAAATTAAATCATAATTAAATAATTACTCTGCAAACACTTTGGTTTTGCATTGTTCTTCTATGTGTGTTCTACTCGTAAYGCTCACATGTCCCATTCACATAAGATTAGTTATTTGGACCAGAATTGTATATCAGAACCCTTCTGGGGTCTTGCAGCCCTCTCCACAGATTGCCTATGCTTTGAAAACTGTAATTCCCTCATGTGGTTGTTCTGTAAAATATTAAGGGGTCCTCTGATCTGTTTGGAGCAGAAATGCTTAGCCTGCTGCTCCTTTCAAAGGGTTACTGAAAAAAAATGGGGAGGACACCCAAAACTTTTTTCATCTTTGGCAAATTTCCTTAGAACCGATGGAAAGGAATTTGCCAGCCCTGAGCAATCTTCTGTGACATGACCTTCTTCACTGAGTGTTCCCACAACTCTGCTTTTAGCTCCTGGGCTCGCTCGCTCTCAAGAGGTCAGGGACTTCAATCACCAAGTAATTAACTGTTACTTCTAACCTGGCAGAGGAGGCTAGACCTTCTCCACCCAGTCTTCAGGAAGGAGCAGGCAGGAATTTATTTTAAACACTAATCTCAGGCTTCCTTTATATCAGATTTCCTACATTTTAGGAAAACAAGGCAAAAGTCTATGTAAAAATTTCAACATATTACTCAAGTAATACAAGGTTATATGCCCAATGCATTACTGCTACTAATAGCCAAGGTCTTGACCTACTACTCAATGCTGAATATAGCAGTAAAGGTCCAGCTGGCTCCAGAGTAGCTGCAGCAACACTGATGTCCAGTCCTACTGAACCTGTCCCCTTGGCTCCTAAGAGCACTCGCTGATGCAGCCGTCACCATTTCCCATAATAGACATCAGACTTCACAGTTAAGTGTCTGAGAATATGGGTATTGATTAGCTAGCTGCAAACATCTAAATAGCTCCATTCAAAATATATTGGCAGGAAAAACCCTATAGGAAGAACCTATATAGCTGTATGGGAGAAATCCTTAGAAATCTTGGTGCGTTTCTAGACTATGCACTTTGCCTACTGATTTCTAAATTATTCAGCTATATAAATATATATTCAGCACTATAAATCCCTCATCTTACATGCCATATTTGCCCAAACTATAGTTTCTAAATTAATCAAGCCTTAGTTCTGTGCCACTTTTTCCCCTGCCCATTGCCAGTTCAAGGCTTCTCAGTGGGCCTCAGTAAAGCTTAACCAGGTTAATGGGACCTTCTTTTCACTCTTAGCAACTTGCTATCTTACAATCTGCTTCTTAAAGTGTGTCTTTTTTGTCACTTATTGAAGGACAGGGGAAAGTAAGGATTTTAAGATTGCATACAAATCCTAATTATGTATCTTGGGAGTTTGTTACTATTCCTGTAAAACCAAGTAGAGGAACTTTTTTAGATGAAGTGTTAAAAACTTGTAATGATTAATCTTCCCCTGGCACCTTTTGCAATAAAAGAAGCATCATCATACCTCATTCTGATTGAAGAATGGGCTAAGTTTGGATGAACAAGAAAGTGAAATATTACCTGGACCAGAAACACTATCATAAAACAGGCTATCTTTCTTGAACTGTTGCACAGTGTTTTTATTTAAAGCAGAGACAGGAAAAATAAATCCCTGAATTTGGAGGGATCACTAGGACACTCTATAGATCATAACCTCACAATGTTACCATATCTATTTTATGAGGTGAATAAAATATCTTCAGTCTTAGAGTCTGGTTTTATTGGCAGCAATTAAGGAGAACACTGGAAGAATATACCTTCTTCTATTGTCCTGTGATAAAGGGCATCTCAAGACTGTTTCTGAATTTAAAGAGCTTTTTAGCTCTTTCCTGAAGTAAAGAAGCCCATTTACAATAACTAATGTAAAAGCTGATTTTCTGTTGATATGAGCATGTTCAAATAATGGCAGGCCAAGGAAACTCTTTGGGATAATGTGCCATGCAGTCTTTTTGGTAGTTATCTTAGCCAACTAATCAGAGCAGAAACTAATTCATCCAGAGTCTCTAACTCTTAAAGCTCATGAYAGACCATACATATCTCCTCACTGTTTTTTTTTTCCAAGAAAGCCACTAGAATTGCACTATGCTGAGTTATTAAAGTRACAATGTGTGCTGTACAGACAATGCAAATTCACTCTGACTCTGCGTTGCATGATTTGTTTTTCAAGCAAATACCCCTTTTTCCCTCTTGTTTGCTTTTGCTGTGTTTTGGGATATCTTTGCATTTTTACTTATGTCACTTATATGTGGGAATAAGTCTATTTATTTCTATGCCTCTACACGGGGTGGTAGGGGAAATAATTCAGCAGTGTATATTTCTTTCTTGCCATACACATAATAGCACATTGTCATTAAACAAAACAAATGTGCTGATTTGCACTTGCTATGCAATGCATCTGCTTCCTTTAAAGTAAATATAAAATGAAATAACATCTTGCTTGTAGCATTTTTTTTATCTTAACTTACAACACACACTTTTTTCTTTAAAAGTAGAAAATTATGTTGTGACAGTCACCCACGTGGAAATGAAATCACCGACAGATATTAAATAGAAGGGACTAAAGCAGTGACTTTTCAGTTAATATTTCTTCCTATTTCTGCCTCCTGATTTGTTGCTGCCATTTTCATGAAGACTAAATCTTTTTCCTTAAGAGTTCACATGCTGCTGCAGCCATGTCTTTCTATACCATCCTCCTATCCTGCCCTAGCCTCACCTATGGAGAAGGATGCAGGATGAAAGCAGGGAGACAAATGTTGGCATTATGCCAGCTTTAGTTTCTCTCCTGGGACCAGCAAGGAAGTGGTCAGTCAAGAGCAAAAGTGTGAACAGTCTCCAGTGAGCCCCTGTTTAAACCCCTAAAGATGAAGATCTGCTCTCTGGAGGAGAAGTAGCACTGTGTATCTCTGTAGCCTTGGCTCACAGAGAGGGTACATCAATGCATGGTGGAGAACATCCTGCACTAGTGCTAAAGTTGTAAGGGTTGAAGGTGCTGAATCTCCTTTAAGAGCTACAAAACATGGGAAATCTCAGAGAGACCTGCTACATGGGTGACAAAAGAACTCATGAGTCAAAGCCCTCCGCCCAAGGGGAAGGGTTTGTCCTTGTGGCTGTAACAACGGCTGTTGAACCTCTGAGACCACAGACAGACATGCGAGGCAAAATGGCCAGCTGGAAGGTATTGCCTCTAGACTTCCTGTACAGTCAGCACAGGGGGAGGCAGAGGCTCCTTCAAAGGAGTTCAGAGCCTTCACGCTAGAAGTTTGCTCTCAATCCTCTGAAGGAGCCCATCTCTTGCTGTGGAGATTAGGCTTCTAATTTAAGTACCTGTCTCCGAATGGTGTGATTTCTCCAAAGGCTTCAGCCACACTGGAAGTGAAGTTATAGCGTTACAAATCACACTAAAAGCCAGATGGATAAGTGGGATCACATTCTGGTAGTATGGCAGCCAGGAGGATGCTCAGAGTTTTAAATTTATTTTAGGAGGGATCCTCTTTTAGCTTAATATGTTTTTACTGAATATTTAGTTGCTTTTTTTTTTAATAAATGATATGAAGTTTTTTCTAGACACTTAGGTGTATTTTAGGTCAGATGAAATATAATTGGGTCTACTTAGCATCCTGCAAGCTGTAATATTCTCTCACTCAAATCACAGACATTCATAAGGCTATGAAATTATTTCCTGACTTCAGAAAAAAGAATTGCATCCTAGCATTCACTGATACATACACTTAAGGAGTCAATCGGATATTGCTTTCAGAAAGTGTCATATGTTAACTGTTTATACAATGTAATGTATGTTTTCCCGTACCTGCTGACCCAAAATGCATGGTCCCTAAAGGACTAAGGCAAAGAACTGAGCTTCAGTCCATTTGAGAAAATAGAAGAACCTTTTCCAACTTCATGAAGTTTTGGATAAGGCCTTAAGAATCTCCAATCCTATAGCATTACTTGCAGTTCCCCCTTCTCCTTTCTGACTTCTTTCTGTGAAGCTCTCCATGGATATAGTGACTTATAATAACTAACACTATTGCATTTGAGGAAATGTAAGGTGATCACAGACCAAGTAGAAAGGATGGAAAGAAAGGTCAAAGCTACATCCATTTATGTGCATGAATTTAGTCTTGATCTTAATAACATGTTGGTTTTTCTTTCAAGTTTAGAAGGAAGGTCCTATCCTCTAAGTCTCAAAAACTTAATTACCTCCCCACAGAGTCTCTGAAAGGAAAAAATCCCAAGAATCCGGAGGGAACAAAGGAGAAAGGTAAGTGAAGAAGTTAAGAAATTCTGTAACTGAATATCAGAATGACTATTTAATGCCAGGAAAAGATCTCAAGTATAAGTATACAAGGATGGGAAACCAAACTCATTCTCGTTCCTGTTTAGTTAATTTTATCCATGGTATTGTTTTTGACAGCAAATTTTAATGCTCTTAGGAACTGTTACCAAAAGGCCTCTGGGTAACTACATCTGGGCTTATTTTTAATGCATCCTGAGAGAAATACTGAATGCATTTTTATACCACTTTTTGACATTAATCAGTCAAAATGAGTTGTCTAAATTCCAGAGAGTCACCTTAGACTCCTTTTTATAGCTGTTAGAGAGAGACACATCCCAAGAGCTATTTAACTCACCTGCTCATTTCTTACACCTGCATTAGCACTGTGGTTTGGAGCAGTAGTGTAATGCCAAAGCAGATCATCTGAATATCCCATTGCTTTCCTTGCAGTAGTTGTGTGTGCAGAGTGGCTTCAATGTGCATGAACTAGATTCTTTTTGGAGAAAACTGAACCGGACCCTCAAGTCCAGGCTCAGAGCAAATGTGCCCCTACCTGTAAGAAAGATGTAATAGTCTGAAATAATGATTGCTCCTTTGCATAACCTTGAACCACATGTGTGTTGGGGACAGTCATGCCAGGGAACCAGATTGAATCTAATCCACGGTAGACTGCACAGAATGAATACTATGGAAATGTAGGCACAGCTGCTTTAACCTAATGAGCTGCTCTTGCACCAAATTATTTGCTAGGGAATTTATAACCAGAGATACCTAGAAATTAATAAATGGAAGCTTTGGAAAGCATTATTTTAGAAACACTGAAATCATCCATGTTAACATTTACAGCCAAAAAGATGTTTCAACACTTTTGCTGGTTTTACACTTGCTGGTATCCACATGAGCTGCTCCTATGAATTCTCCTTTTAGAGCTTCAAGCCTCAGTTCCACCTGAGCACATTCCCATGATAATAGATGGTTATAAGAACTTCATGCTGCATTAGAGACATTCAAGCACAGAAGAAACGTATTTTTAAAGAAAAATACTGTTTGGGGAGGAAATTATTTGGGTGCTTACTGTTAAGTCTGTCTTTGAATTTTTTGCTAAATTGGCACTATATGCAAGGGAAGAATCAAGCTTTTGGCCTGGCTTTGCACTTCACGATATTCACACACCTTTGTAAATCAAGAAATTTCCTTTCAATAAAGTAGAATGAATTATCTTGATTAAGTATTAAAGGATCATTATGCATTTTAATGTGATAATTCAAAACAACTGAAATCTAAAATATTTGTTGGTATATGACATTTTACCATAAATTTCAGAAATTCCATGGACTTTATCTGTAGTGCATAGTTAATGGCTATAGCTAAATTATGTGGCTGACTGAGAATGAGATTGACTGAGGCTGCTGACAGATCCAGGTGTTTCAGGTGACTGAAAGAAGTCAGCATTTTTTTTCTTGATTTATTGGCAAAGATGGACGTATATATCTCTAATCTTTCCAGATGCAGTGGGTTGGCTTACTGGCAGTGCACACCAAAGAAGGCATGCATAGTTTGATAGTGCCTATTTGGAGAAAACATTAATTGTTGCATTGTGCCATATATCAAAGACAAATACTAAGAACTATAGGATTCATGGGCACTTCCTACTTTTTGGAGACTACTGAAACATCTCAAACATTTCAGGGAAACAACAACGGCCAGGAGAATTGTGCATGCTTCCTGAGCTGTAAAGGCACATCCTAGGTCCAAACTGTGGTAAAGTCCCAGTTTTCTGAGAACTGGATATATTTAGTGCAGTCCCTATAATGGCTGGAGCAGGGCAGAATACTGAATAGAAATACCACAATGTGATGATGCACTTTGGGGTATCTCTRCAAGAGAGGAATTTATTATTCTTTGTTAAATCACCGGTGGAATGAAGCCAGGGCACTGTGTGAGGCTCAGAATTCTCCTCTTTCTCACTGCTGTCAGTCCCTGCGTCTCAGCCGGGCAGCCCACCAAGATCGTATTTTTTCTTTATTTGTGTTTAGACAACTTCTGTATTTTCTTTTGTCCTTGAGCACTCACTTGTCATGTACAAGAAAGAGAGAATTAGAATTTCAATGTTTTTCTCATCTGTTTTAATAATTTGGCATACACTGCAGAAAAATTAAAGATACAGTTATGTTCTTGGACTATTCATCTTGACATAAAATATATGAATGTATATTCTTCATCTTGACATAAAATATATGAATGTATATTCCGAAGGATGAATACTGCTCTTATTTTATACCCATCTTGACTCTGATTTTAAAAGGCTATATATATGTAGGAGGTGAAATCTTGTTCGCAGGCAATATCCGCATGGCCTCTATGGTATTAAAAGTATACAAAGTACTGAATGAGTAACTGGCCCTTCTGTCACTCCTGAATAAAGAAAACTTCCACTTACCTTTATCAACCTCTGGCTTTCAGGTCCAGCATTCCTAATATTTTAATTGTATCAGTGTGGATTAATTTTTTATTTGGGTTCAGCAAAAGGCAAATCCATTGATGCCAACTGCTCTATAGAATTGCTGTCCTCTTTTTAAATTATTCTTCATTCTCTACTTGAGAGACAGCTTAACAGTTTCCTCCAAATACAAAGGAACTAATGACATATGGAAGGTTTTGCATATCCAAGTCTTAAAGGATGAATGAATGACCTCTTTGTTTTGTCCTGTTCCTTATTTCCATGCTGTTAAAGCCATTTAATTATCACATCCTTTTTCCTCTCTGCATATCAAAATTGTCTGACTTGCTTTCTTCTCATGTGTCATCTTATTTCTCTACCCTGACTTCTGATAAATGTTAAATGTTTCTTTCCAGAGCCTGGCAAAAGAAAAGATGTGAAGCCTCCAGCAGTCTTAAAGGAAAAGGGTAATGTCTCATCATAACATCGTTTGGAAATAACCAGTTGTCCTCATGAAAGGGTCTGTTGGTACCTCGGTGCTGCTTCTACATACTTTGGTTTCTGGTGAAAAGGGACTAAACCTAGTTTCTTCTCACTTAGCAGATCTGATACCTTGAAATGAGCAGCTTCTTACATGATTCAGAAATAATAAAATAATGATCTTATTACGGCATTCTTTAACTTTTGTCTGACCCACATAGCCAATCCTCCTGCTGAAATGTTGTTCTATTCCTGAGAGTGAATTAGTAACAGAGCTGTTACCTAAATTCAGATAATAGACCTAAATGACAGGCTGCAGGATAATAAGAGCATGGTTTGAACTGCAGAATCTTTTCAAGATAATTTAGTGGAAATTATTTTGGTTTGTTTTCAAATCCTAAGCTGAACCTTTTATTGAAGTAAACTGAAATTCAAATTCCTAAAACTTTTCTCTTCTGCACCTTTTTCTTAGTCTGGTGTTATGCACGTTCGTTATAGTGCAGATGTGTATAGTGTAGTAGTGTATAGTAATATTAGTATTTTACTAACTTTCTGCTTCCATTTTTGTGTTTGATACCTTTTTCAGAGTCTTCAAAAGGAAAAGAACTAAAGAATTCAACTTTCATTAAGGAAAAAGGTAATAATCCTGGCTGAGCTGAGCCTTAGCATAAGATTCAGTAGAGAAAATGGATCTATTGTGCAAGCATTTCCAAAGAAATCCTAGTTTATTCACTTACTCATCCACAAATATCCTTGAATGTCGTCCTCTGTTGCAGTGACATTGTTTTTTAGATTGTTTTTTACTTGTGTGATAAATGACATATACATATGAGGTTATATAAGAAGTAATAACAGTAGTACTCCATAGCCCCCAAAGTTACAGGGATTTCTTTTCTCCTTTCTTAATTTCATCTCATTCTTTCTCTTTTTCCATTTTCCATTTTTCCATTTCAGACTGTATTTTACTTTTCTTCTATAGCACATTGTTTTTCGCTCTTACATTGAAAGTGTCAGCACTGGCTGTCAAATAAAGATCAATTGTAATATATATATAGTACCTGACCTCTAAAAAATATGGATTCTTAGACAATGATAAAATTGTAATTATAATTAACCAAACACTTTCAAATTTACTTATTCATATCCACTTAACTCAGACAAGACTTAGATTTACTTTAACACTATTTGCATATTGATTAAATACCACTTGCTTATGAAAAATCAGTCTCTTGGGTTAAATGCATAAATAATTTAACACAGATAAGAATATGTAATAACTTACTAGCTAATAGCAATCACAGGAACAGTAGTCAGTCTTAAAAATTTCCAGTTGCTTTTGAAAAGTACTTCAGCTAATTGAATAATATTATTTCCTATCTTACATGTTCCCTAAGGATCATTAGAAATTCTGAGCAGTATTTTATCTAACAAAGTTATGAAAGACAAAGTTTGCAAGTTTTTATTTCACATAATACAGGTAGGAAGTATATAGTAGAATAGGAGAAATAAGCTGTTATTTTGCACAGTGATGCCATTTTAAAGCAACATGAAAGTTTAAGTGTTATGAAGGGAACTAGAGCTTCAATAGTCTGATATTCTTTAAAGCAGTCAAAGCAGATGGACTTGGATAGTCAGTCCAAGGTCAAAGACAGAGGAAAATAGGGATGTTAGTATTGTACCCTTTCTCTTAGTTTACTTTAGTCAGCAGTAAGTATTGAAGTGTGTTTTTTGTTTGGTTTGCTGATTACTGGTTTAATACAACGCAACTTTTATATTTTGAGCTTCAGGTGACCTAGGTTCTTGCAAATGTATCTGAAACATAGGTAGATTCATAAGAAGATAAACACTGATTAGTCCATTTAGTGTCTGACTATCGTGTTTCCCATCTAATTTTTATCTGCAGCTCTCCGTAAATATTTCAGGTCTCATGTTTGAAATGGTGTTTATTTAAATTTAATAATAATAAAAGTAAAATACTATTTGTTACAAAAGATTGAAAAATAAAAAGAAATAATACATATCTGTAAAAGTTTTCTAGGTGCGCCGCTAGTGAATTAGTTTAAGTGAACTGTCAAACACCCATGCAATTTTACTAAAAAGCAAATATTCAAAACGGGCTAAGTTAATTCAGTTTGATCAGCCAATAACGCAACTAGTGAGTAAGAGCTCCTTTCCAGTCCCAAAACTAAGTTCTGTCAAGCAAAGGAATGTTCTATTCCCATACTAGCCGATAGGACACATGCAAGATTTTCCTTGTACTATAGCAGTAGAAAATATGATCTATGTTTCCAGTGAACTTTCATATCATACAGACTGCCGCACCTGGGGCAAGCTTTTTTTTTTTTTAACCATATATAAAGACACTGTAAGAGACAGATAGAAGATCCAGTGTTATTGTGTCACCTTACTGTCTTATAGCTCACAGCTTGTCAGGACACAAGATATGAATGTTTGGTGCAGAATATGCTGAGTGAACTCTGCCACAGTGCAAGGGCACATTAGAGACACCTGAGATTGCCCAGATAAAGGACATTGGCTTGGATGAAGTCTGCACTAGAACTGATTTGTTTTTATAATAACAGCAGGATATTCAGATGAGCAATGCCTTAGTTTAGTGGGGACTAAAAGTGCTGAGTCTGCGCAACCTTTAGCAGTTTCCTAAGTGAGATGCACATTAGTGGCTGTTTAAGTGCAGCACTAAAGATTCCCAAGACATGGCATTTCAAACGAGTTTCAGTTTTCCTCTTGGTAGCATGCATCTTTGTTCATCATCTATTTATGTGCTTAATGCCTTGAACAGCTCACTGAGAGCAACTGATGGCTCACAGCAATCTGAATTTCTCTTGGAATCTAATTGACTCTGTAAGAAGTTTAAATATTTGGATTAGGTGCTGTCAGGCCCATTATCAGGCCAACCACCTTCGTCTTGTGGTATCTTAGATCTGTATAGTGACTCGTCTGAGCAGGGCTGCAGATCTTTCAAGGCCTTTGGAGCAAGGCTTCAACAGAAAATTGTAGCTCAAATGGGAAGATCTCAGGTTGTATACATGCATATTGTCAAGTGACCTAAAAATCTATAGTAAGATTCACTCGTCTTCCAGTCACCAAAGTTCATGACACAGCAAATCTTATACAAGCTAACTTTGAAGACCGAGGTTCAGCTCAGTGGCTCCAGGTTCTTAAAAGTTGTTTGTCTTTTCTTTTCTGTGTGACAGATGTTCATAAGCCATTTCTTAGCTGCTGGGCTTCATATGAATGCAGCACTTCCCAAAGCAATTACAACTAACTCGGTGATACTGAATTTGTATGACAGGACATTGACATTTTGGCAGAAGAGTGTAACCCCAATGCGCAAAGTGGCTTTCAGCATCCGTGTGGGATGCTGTGCTTCATTAAACCTCTCTTTTTTGACAATGATAAGTGATATGTCACATAGATCAGACAGACAGCTTGAGAAAAGCCTTTGTAGGGAAAAGTGTTCCAGAAATTTTGTGGCCACTGCCCTGTAAGGAAGTGCAAACAGGTCACCTTTATGAACAGCAGTTCTCTCTTTAGCCAGTCGAGAGTACACAGGAAGCTTTTTTAATGGACATCTCATTTTAGCAAAAAAAGCACCTTGAGAAACAGCAATTGTTTGAGTAGCACTTGCCACTTTAGATAGGTCTGCTGAATCTAGTATAAATCAGATCATTAATAGAAGTGACCACAGTAAAACCCCCTATGCTAAGAAAAACACATTTTTGAAATATGGGAGCTGAGTTCACACAAACTGGGTATAGAATTACAATAGAAAATTCTGAATAATGCAGAACCTTACTGTAAGGTGAATGTATTAGGTGCATAAAAAGTGCAGTGGCAGCATGTTCAAGTGGTCCATCCATTACAAACCTGATTGCTGAACATTGCCCATACCAAATACGTCAAGGAAACATCAGAGCATTATAAGTCAGACACCAACAAATGACACAAGACTGAGACATACTGGGAGATATAGAATTCCCATTGTGATTCAGCATATGTTTATGAAAAATCTTAAATAAACATTAGAATATAAGAAAAAAGGAACAGCAATGAAATACATAATGTGAATGAGTACCATTTTATAAAAGGAAGTATCTAAGGTTTTAATTCTGAAAAACAGTTCATATATATTAAGGATGAGGCAAATTTTACTACAAATTATTAAGTGTAACTTTGTCCTTGTTATTTGATACTTTTTTATTATTATTATTTTATTGTTACTATTTTAAGGAAATTTATTCAAACCAAACAAGAAATAGCATGTATGCGTATGTACAGAAATATGTATGCAGTAGTCAGAACATGTTAGTAAATGGCAGTATGCCTACTGACACTTAAAGTATTTCCCAGAGGCAGAGACTGATAAATACTGGGTCTTTCAGCTCTCAGTAACCATACTCTGAAACATCTGAATACATATGTATTCATGTATTCATACATGCTTATGCAATAAAACACAATTCTAGTTACATAATATGATTTGTTTCACATTATATTTGAGCCCAGAAACCAGGACTTTCTCTGACTGCGGCAGTCTGCTTCTCGCTAGGTGAGACAGAGTCAGGATCTGTCAGGTTTATTGCCATTCTCTAGTCCTAAAAGCATTGCACTCTTTTCTGCACAGATTCAGTGAAAAACTGCCTTTCTCCAAAAATACCTTGTATTTTGGGCAATCTCTCTGAAAAGTGAGAGAAAGAGATTTGCATGCTTTCACACTGAGGAGAGATAAGAGACCTAGATAACTCTTGCCGGCGGAAGGTCTAACCACCACTCCTCAGGCTTTTTGTGGCTAACACTGATGAATGCTATGCTCTGAGGGCACTGTCCACTGAAGCTGCCCCCTGTGCAGGTGCCTCGAAGAGAAGAAATCCAAGTGACCGTTCCTTTTTCTCAAAAGCCAGAGGTGTCCATGAGGTTTGTTCGTTGATATCCACGGGCGAACTCCCTGAAATAAAAATAAATTTGGGAGCAAAATAGTCTGTGCTGAAGCAGAATTAGTACACTTGTATCACCTTCATTCTAGACAATGTGCTTGTGTCTTCTTATTAATGCATTGCTGGGTTTAAGTGTAATGAAGAAGAAAATATTGTAACTTTTTTTTTTTTTTGCATATCTAGTGAATGAAAATTTTCTTAGTAGATCTGACAGCTAGATCTTATAAATTGGTACAAAAAAGGACAGTCAGGTTATGCAGGGGAGTTCAGCTGCAGCATCTTCCTTGCCTATTAATAATAAAATACGTGAAGGTAATCGAATTAGAAGATATTTCTCCAAATCTATTCATTAAAACCTGGACCAGAGGAGGAAAAGGGCAGGAAAGGTGTTTCCTACTACCTTATGAGACTCATTCTAAACACTGATGCTCCAGCCAATTTAAAAGGCTAAATTCTCCTCTCTGTTGCTCACTATACTGGTTCTTTTAACTACRTTTTCTTAACATGATTAAAATTTCTCTTGACATGGATAAAAGAAATTCTGAACTCAGAAAGAGTGGGAGAGAGAGAGAAAAATATCTGTTAGGAAGACCTGAGAGAAAAAGATCACTTTATATATTTCTTAAATATGTAAAATCATACCTTCTTCTCAAGCTATGAGCAGATGGACAAGTTATGGTGAGATGAGCAAAGAGAGTGTGAACTTAGTGAATGCCAGCTGCTTTGCTGTAGCTGCCTACATGAGGTAGTTTTTACTTCAGCATAACAGCATGCCTATGAGTAGTTATCACAGAGTACCTGACCTTGGATGAGTCTGCACATTGTCTTCTCTTACCATAACTTACATGACTATAACCATAATAAATGAAATAACTCAGACAAAACTTCTGCTGACTTCAACTAAAAACAGTTAATGTCTCAAGGTGTACCAGGATAGTAAATACTATATTTTAAATTACTTTAGGGTTATTCAGAAAAAACAGTCAGGAAATTGGTAAAATCATAATTAAAATTAGAACAACAATAAATATCTGGAGAGTGATATGACAGAGTCTAGTCTAAATGGTTTCTACTAAGGGAAATCATGTCTTTGTAATAAATGTCTTTGAATGCCTAAATAAAGCAATGAGCACAGCTTTTATGGGATGGTTTAAACAGGCCTTTGGCAAATTCCAGTATAGGAATTACTGCAGTAACTAAATAGCTGCAGCCTAAGAGGGATAGCTTTGAGGGAAGTCAATATCTGATTACAAGAGAGAAAGCAAATGATTTGTTTTCATTATGCAGCCGGTTTAYGGAATAATCTCGTATAGTTCCATGTTTGGACTCTTGTTATATTCCTTAATTAATAGGAAAAGACGGAAATAGTAATGTGGTAAAATGTTCAGCCGACATAAGATTAGTTCAGGATCAGAAGGGACTGCRATGCACTGAAATACGTGAGGTGAGAGGAAATCATGATGGCAAAGAAAATTTTGTGTCACCAAAAGGAATGTAATATATACTGGAGGGAAAATATTACCTTCAAGATTAATTAACGTGATCATGATAAGTCTGAAAACCACAAATCTAAGTCAAGGGCTCTTCAGAAAAATCACAGAGGAACTGGATATTTATATGGCAATCCAGGTTAGCCAAAGTTTCCATAATTAATTTTTGCATATTTAGAAAGGAAGTTAAACTTCTTGCCTCAGGACACAATTTCTTCCTATAAGAAAACAACAGGAGAATTTGTGGAAGAAATACTCGCTTACTGACTGTTTTCAAACTGCCTTCTGAAGTATCTGCTCCTAGCAACTGCTGAGTTGTAAAGCTACATGGACTTGACTAGTGCTGGGTAGAAAATGGTCTTCCTATACCACAGGCATTTTCAAGGCTTCAAAAATGTTTCTATTTGCTAAACAGTTCGGGAAAAAAGTCCCTCAGAGCGGTCAGGACCTGTGAAATTAAAGCACTGCCGGTGATCCAGATTAAGAACAGCACAATCATCCTGAACTTGAAATATTTTTTCTCCAGGAAAATATTTACTATGTTTAGACATTTCTGTGAAATTTTCACTGCTGGAAATTTATCTCTATTTTCCCACGACACTGAAAATTTTTTGAACAATCTCCACCACAAGTAAATAATGACTTTTTTTTTCCCCTCAAAGCATAAAAGATGATGCTGCTCAATTCTGGTCTCTGGAGTAGTAGTTAATCTGGATTCATTATCCCTGAGAATAGGATTTGTATCCTTGATAAACATATTTTGCTATATTAACTGGAAATATGTGATTTGGAGTTAGAAAGGGTCTAGGAAGGAAAGATAGGTGACTAACTGGAGTCATTGTGATTGAAGACTACTAAGGAAATCCTATCTGAATAGTATTTGTAGGAACTAATTCCTAATACAAGAGCTAATGATAGCTCTTGTCAGTACAATGCAATACAGTTAACTTAGGAATTTGTTCTTTCTCCACATTATCAAGGAATAAAGAACACAGCTAAGAGTATCTCTGATATCTGGGCATCACAATTTCTAGTTCATCATTCTACTTTATTTAATGTCCTTCCCTGCCCAGCTAAGATTTATTACTCACATTTGTACTCAGCAGGTAATGTGGCTTTTTGTCAACTGCAGACCAAATTCCTTGGCTAATCTATACATCTTTTTGTTGCATTTCTAATACAAACACATTGCTCAGCTTCTGAAAGAGCAATGTAAATGATGGTCTTCGTGTTCTTTTTCACTTACTCCTTGTCATTTTAAGTTTGAATAACATCATTTGATCAGAGCAATGCTATTGGCAATGATAGTCAGAATGAGGTCTTTTCTTTCTCCTAAGATTTGCAGTATATGCCATCAGAAAAATAGTGGCCAGGGTGAAAATTCAAACAGATGTCACAATAGGGTACAATAGCATAATAATTTTTCATTGTGTGTGTAGAAGAGAAATTAGCTAGTCATAAGTGCAGTGGCAGGTGCGGATGGACCTCTGCCTGCACTCCTGTCAGGATCGGAAGAGTGGTGAGCCAGCTGGGCAGAAGTCAGGAGGACCCCAGAAGTGCACTGCACAGTAGTTGGTAAACACTGCTCAGAGTCTCCATATCTGGGATGTCTGCTAATTTGGGCTTCCGTCCAATGCACTTTATGTGGCAATGTTAAGTATGCCTTCTGAAAGCCACTGAGACTTCAGCGTAGCTTCTGGGGGAAAAAAGTAAAAAAATCCTCTGTAATGACAGTCTTATGAAAGGCACAAATCTAATTCTTCACTGCTTTGATATTCATCACGTGTGAAAGCAAAGTGACTGCAAAGAGATCCAGCTCCTGGACACCCCGTGCCTCCTGCCACTAACTCTAGGCATGAAACAATTTTTCCCCTGCTGGGCACATCCCTGAGATACTAAAAAATTATTTTATTCTCAAACAAGAGTAAAACATAGAAACCATGAACAATATTTGAAATATGACTTCCCCCCCCCCCTCAGGCCATTGATAGATGCCATATCAATTCAGTTTGAGCCTTTTCCTTTTTGATCTGTTTTATCCAAATGTGCTAGCAGTTTGAAACAAAAGGATTTTTCATCTTAAGAATACCAAAGAGGCAGAGATCAGCACCAAACCCAAAATGCAAGCATCTGAGGCTGTGCCCAATCCCTCCTTTGACCTCATGACCCTTGATTTCTTTCCTGCACCATGGCACATCTTCAAAGGGAAGGTCTGCTMCTGCATGTTTCCTTTCCAGTTTCTATGCCACAACAGGTCCAGTCATACAGACAGTCTAGTGCTTGCATTCTTTACTGAGAAGTAAGGGCTCTGAATTTGAATCCCTCTGATTTCTTTTGCCAGAAAATGCTAGAAGTGCTATACTAAGGCAGAGGAGCTCATTACCGCCACTTCTAGCAGATGTGTTCTAAAAGAAAGTGGTGTCTGTAACTACATTTTTAGAAGTCTCAGTCCTATAAATGTAGACTGGGGAATGGGTGGTGCATGGATTTCAAATGCACTGAGGTGTGAGCTTGGCTCAGCTCTATCAGGATTGCAGAAGTAATCTGCAAATGCAGGCATTTAGGTACAGGTCTCCCATTTAGACATCTCAGTTCTTTTAATAAAACATTGATACGTTTTCACAGTATCCTTTGCTGCTGCAGGCAATGTTTTATTGGAATTCCACATTGAGATTTTGGTGGACTTTTAAGCTATCTCTAGAGACTGAATACTGGTTTCACACCACAGCTTGCTCTGGGGTCCTCGTTTGCAGTTGTCTAGACTGGGGACCTAACAGGAGTACAGAGCAGTTCCCTTCTAGTCTGTGTGTCCAGTCTTCCTTCCCACAAAACTCAAGCTGAGGGACACGGAGGTGGGATTGTTGCATGCTCAGATCTTGCAGTTCCCTGTGTTAGAGGGTTAGATACCCAAAAATGACTTCAGGTGTTCTTCTCCTTCTCCTTCTCCTTCTTCTTTTGTTTTTATTTATTTGTTTACTCCTATGAGCCTTAATGGTAAAAAAGCACATAATTCTCTAAAACAGTGATGTTTTGTAATCTTCCTCTAGTCTCTCCTACCCCATTTTCCCTTCCTGTTCCAGGCTATCTACCTTTGTAGTTGTTTATTTTGAAAAAAAAAAAAATCACTCTGTGCCTCTATCTAAAATATAAGTGCCTGGGAGGAAAGATGACTTTGTGACTAAAGTTAAATGTGAGAACCTAGAAAGCTGAATTTTTCTTTCTTCTCTGCTATATCAGTAGCAGAACTGGGTGACTGTGAGGAAATGTTTCATCTTTCTGATCATCAGTTTCCTCATCTGGCAAAGAAATGTAATGGCTTTATTGCATAACATATGTGTGTTTTGAGACACCTACATGAAAGGTTTGTATATAGGGGTTTAAATTATTCTTGTTGGTATTGCACATTATTAACTTTAGATGTGAAAAAATAGTATTTTTGTTTCCATTTCAGCTGTGGTGAAAAAGGAACAGGAGAAGAAAGGTAAATCAATTATTTTCACCTGACTGAAGTGTCTTTCAGGCTTTGACTGCTGTGAGAAATATTCCTTTCATTCACTGATACAATTGTGATGACATACACCACCTCATGTACTACCATCAGCCGGCTTTATCTAGTCCTACTGTGATAACACACTTGTCATTTCCAGTATTGTTAGCTCCTTTTTACCACAGGCCAACACAGCCCAGTATCAGACACTTCATCTTTCTGATTGGGAGGAAAATGAAAGGCTTTTGTTATCATGTTAGAATTTGGCAAAGAGAACAAAACTTCCAGGGCACCATGCATGCTGACCTGACTGTTTGTTCTTTGCAGCATGTGCTTTCCTAGGTACATTTACTTTCCTCTTTTCAGATATGTATGTAACATGAATGTAAGCTTTGCTGAAGTCATTCTTTTGGTATTTTAACTGTTCAGTATTCAGTATAAAAATCAGCTCTGAATCAGAATCTGAAACATACTTGAAATAGTTTAAGATAAATATATTATGCTTATCAGACCCTGCATATCTCATATCTCTTACAGTCTGTTTTATTTCAACTGCAAGAAGAATGAAATATTAGCATTTTTCTTTAATATATTTAACTTTATGACAATATATTGGTTCATGAGCCATACGCTCCTTAAATTTGGAACAATGCCGGAATTTTACCATAGATTTTGGATGGTTGTTTGAGATTTAGTATTGAGTAATTTAATTCTGAAGTTTACTTATAGGTTTTCTTTTTTCTTTTGTCATTTCAAAAGGATTTAGAGCTCCTGTGATTCATATAGTTGAACAATGGAGTCAACTTTTACTGTCTATTCATGAAGTGATTTTTAATCCTACTAATTTTTCTTCTGTTATACAGAGTTGTTAACTGAACTGGAAAAAAATGGTAGTCTCAACTGTTTTAACAGCTCATGAGTGAAATCTTGGCTCTATTGATGTTACTGGCAAAATTCCCATTCACTCCACTGGAGCCAAAATTTCACCTCATGTGTTTAATGGAAAAATAAAATTCATTCTGGTTATCAAAAACAACCATGCTTAATAGGTATCAAGCAGGATATTTTGTCCAAAGATTAGTTTGCATCAACTGAGGCATGAAAGGCAACCCATGAAGCAGGGAAAACTGGCAGTCACACTTACAGTCATTGGTTCTCAGACATCAAAATATTTGCTGTGGTCACACTTTTGAACTTATCACATGGATTGTTGCATCCTCGGTGGAAAGAAAGGAATGAGGTAATTGCTAACTGTGGAAGAGTGCTACCGCTGTGAGCCTTGCTGCAAATTATGGGTCCATTCATTTACACAGAAACATCAAGAAAATTTGTTTGAAATACCTGCTGCTTCCCCTTAGCTCATTTTTCATGGGTTAGGATTTTTTTCTCCCCTTAATCATAATCTTCCTCAACAAAAAATGATTTAAAAGTGCATGTTTAATGAATATTCTTTGAAGTTGCAAGGACTTCTTTCCATTTCATTTCCTTTTTTATACATTTTCTGCTTAAAAAATCACCTTCTCTCATTCCTTAATTTATTAATATGATTTTGCCAACAAGTACTTTCAAGCACCTGGCTCAGGGCAAGGTGCACCTCATGCTGGAAGTTAACCACCAGCCTGCTTCGCAGAAACATAGACATGTGGGCTGAAGAAAAAGTCAGCTTTGGTCATTCTTCTAATAGCATAATTTTAGTTATTCTTGGATTAAACCTCCCTCTGGTTTTCTAAGGTTATAACTAACATTGTCAGCAAGGTAAGAAGTGATAGTAGTGAAAGAACAGGCCGGTCCTGATATCTTCCAGTAACTATGGAAAGCTGGCCATTCAGTGAGGTTCTTGTCTTCAGCAGAAATCCAATAAAGTGGGCAACTGGAAAGAAACAACATGGGCTCTTCCCAAAAATGAACATATCATTCTTTAACTTTCACATTTAACTTCAAACCTTTTGCAAACTCCACACAGAAGTTATTGCATGTGAGTGGCCAGCCCTGAGTATCATCAGTTTTTATTTATTTATTTATTTTCGCTTATTCTGTTATTAGCACAAATTGCCTCTGGCTGGATGTGTATATCTCTGGCTGGTGATAAATGGGCAACATTTGCTGGTTTTGCTTAAGGGTACAATATTTTTCACCCTGCTGCAAAAATCACAGAAGTGACCAGCCATTGTTCTAAATTGACTGACTCATTACCAAAGTATATTGTGCTAGTAGCATGCACAAGTTCAAATAGCACTTTATCGTTTCTCATGCAAATCATGCTGCACATAGGCACTGCACTGTATATGAAGCTTTCTCCAATTATTCCTTCTTATTCAAATACACACCCCTCATCTATAAAAGCAAGAATAATGAGTAATACAGAGTGACAAGCCATCATAAAAAGAGAAGAGATGAAGATGGAATGACACTTTCTATTGATGGTATGTTCTATATATAGCATAAATCAGACATGAAGGAATTTGAAAGAGAAAGAAAAGAAGAAAATTAAGCTGGAGAAAGCTTATGCATTTCATTGATTCCTCCAAGCGTGAGTAACACTAACGAGGAATCGTTAGGCACAATCTGTGCATAAAAATGATGCATTAGCCACTTCTATTTGAAAGGTTAGTTCTCTAAGGCTTGGTGACCCAAGTCCTAGAAAATAAAGTCAGCTTCAGCTCCCAGCATCATGTTATGCCTTATTTCAACACACGTGAGGTAGAGGAGCTGTCACAAGAACGCATAAAAAGTTGTCATTTTCTAAAGGGCAAGAGATAGCAACCCTTTTCATGAAGAAAGAACTTCCTAAAATCCCCACAGGCAAATTTTACTGCAAGCATGTGAAAATTTTTAACTCTTGCTCATAATTCAGAGCATTGCAAGCAGCATTTCAAGTGAATTAGAATAGACCTAGATGTTGGTGATGTGAGATAAAGCCCATCAGCTCCAGAGTACCTCTTCAAACCCAGCAGCCCTTTAATGGTCTCTGTGAAACAAATCACTAGCCTTAGTGATGGCTAGAGAGCTCCTCTTAGAATATATGCAGTACCTTAGAAATTTCAAGGCTGTGTGAATTATGCAGATTTCACTGGAATCTTCTATAGAAAAAAATGTAAATGATAAACAGAGCTATAATAACTACATAAGTTAGCATTTTGCAATTTAAAATGCCATTTTTAAAAGAAAAAATGTTAATAATATGTTAATCTAAAACAGTATTTTTATATTTCCAAAAGATGTTTCATCATTACAGACAGCTCCAAAAATGCTTAATATAATATGGAGCCAGATTAAAGTCAATTTCAAGGTTTTCTAGTTCTTCATAAAGTACAATTTCTCATTTCAGTTCATAGCTCCTGTGTCTTATTGATTTCTGGCTAAAGAGGTCATAGGCAGAGCTGAGGGTGTCAAATAGCCAACCTTAACAAGCTTAGAAAGTTCTCTCTTCAGGTCAGTCTTAGGAAAGCTTGCCTACCCTAAGTACTTATCTGCACTTTACTGATTCAGGAGTGACTGTGTGACCCACATGCACACTTCTCTGTGCTTAATTTCATGACTGATCTTGTTCAAGTCAGTGGGACCAGGCTTAAATGAAGCTGTGAGGAGAGGCTGCAGGAACTGGGCTTGTTAGCCAGAGAAAATATTCCTTATGCCAGCCTAACAGCAGCCTTCTGGTACCTAAGAGGACATTGAGAAGATGGAGTCAGGGTTTTTACAGAGGTGCATGGAGGAAGCACAGGAGACAATGGTCATGAACTAAAGTAGGACAGGTTCTGACTGAATATGGAAAAGAAAATTGACCATGAGGATGGTCAAGCCCTGGAGCAGGTTGCAGAGAGGTTGTGCAGTCCCCATTCTTGGACGTTTTCAAGACCTGACTGGGCAAATCCCTGAGCAGCCTGGTCTGAATTCAGTGCTGACCGTGATTTGAGCAACAGGTTGGAGTTGAGACCTCCTGAGGTCCCATCCAACTAGGATGATTCAATAATTCAGGGATTGTAGTGCAATGATATCTAGAGAGCCTAAACAGGATTTAACCGTCACATAATCCCTCTGGATTACACATCCACATGCACGTGTGTAAGAAGGATCTTGTCATTGTTTAACATCAGTCACCTACCTGGGTTGCTGAGAAGCTGGCTTCTCTAGGCTCCCCTAGAGCTAATGAAAGAGAGAGAGAGAGAGAGACAGAGAGAGAGAGTCTTCAGAGAGCAAGTTCGAGTGAGCATCTAATTGGAGCTAGGTATCTTCTGGGGGAGTCTCATTGTCTATATAGACTATAGTCTATAGATTATGTCTATAGATTATATGAATACAGGTAAGATAATGAGATGCAGAATCTAGTTCCCTGTCAATGACAGCATGATTTTAGTTATGATTTTTAGCATTATTACTCCAGCACCTTTCCCTTAAATTCATTGAACAGCTTTTAAAAGTCAAAAATACATTCAGCCTGTAAATATCATCAATGATAAATTGACAGAAGTTTATGCAGGATCATATTTGGACATTTTTCCAATAAAGTATCATAGCGTAGCAAGTCTGCATATAGTCTGAGTGCAGCTAATAATAAAAAAAAAAAGCAGAAAATGGGTAATGCATATACATTCAAGCTCCAAGTAACAGATTTTTGCCAATCAAATAGAGGACAATTTCCTTCAATTACTCCTGTTAATAAGACCCTATCCATTGCTTGGAATGCTGGTCTGCATACAGAGTGTGGTATAAACAGGTCGAAATACAGCAGTGTCCCTTTTCAATCTGTATAAAAAAATCAAGATGCTCTCCCAACTGAAAAAAGGACTGTAAATTACTCTATTTCAAATCTGCTTAGCTTTGGTGTTGACCATAAAAAGTGGGAGGTAGTCTTATTAATAAAGCAAATGGCCAAAGTACTGTGGGATTTCTGTTCAGCTGAAAATGCCACTGTAGCAATATGAACCACATCTTCATTGTGTAGTTTATTAACATGCCTCAAAGCATAAGAAAATGGACTACCTAATTCCATGAGTGTAAAGCGTATTATACATGCTCCTAATAGGATACATATTCCTAAAGAGAAAAAAGTAGAAATGTTCTTTAAAAGCATTTCTTTAAAATAGTGTCATAATTTCAGTGTTATGTATGAGAAAATAGTAAACACACTCGCATACATACTACCATGCTTTTTAAATTAGCAGTGAAATTTTGACTGCACATTAAGGTAGGAATCTTTCAAGATGCAGCAGTCATTGAATTAGCCACAAGATGGAGCCCAAAGGATCCATGAACTGATAGTTAATACAGTCATGCTAAATCAGAATTAAAGCAAAATAGTGCTGACTTTATGTGACTGAAGAGCATTTTACAGGAGACTTAAGCCACAGACCAGGTATTCTTCAATGTAAATCTACTCCTGCCTAAAGATATTTTTCCTTTAATAGATAACTGTGGTTATATATTTTAAAAGATCGTGAAGCTTTGAATTTCATACTGAAGCAGCAAAAAACAGACATGTTCAAAGAATGTTTATGAAGGTAGAATTTGCATAGAATATGGGAAATGCTCTGAAAAGTCTACATCAATTATCTGCAGTTTGCTTGAACTCTTTTTACCATATCTCAACTATCTGAGAGGGTTATAAATAATTAATGCCCATTTTGCAGGGTTATGTGAGACTTAATGATCCAAATATACAACTTCTGTTAAGTGATGGTCATACCTCGAGGGACCAGGCTCAAGTACTTTCCATGGTTCAGATATGCCAGGTAGGATAAGACATGACTACACTACAGCCTCCAGAGTACCCATTTGATGTAAATAGAAAAGTAGGCAGAAGAATGCTGAGTGTGCTGGGCTTCAAGACCAAATCAGATGCTACATTTTCACTGAATTCATCATTTCAAAGCATTTTTGAGATCCTCAGATGAACTAAACATTAAGAAGGAGTTGCCTTATATGTATTTAAATGTCTAAAGTTAGCCATCTAAGTTGAAGCTATTCACCCTAGTCTCCCTTTACAGTTAATGGAGAGAAATAAGCTTCTCCTGAGAGTGATTCATCTATCTGTCTTAGATATCTATGTCAGGATGCACTGAATTGCCCTCCGGAGATACCTGTATTTCTGAATTGTCTATAACAAGGAACATAGTTTGGGTTTAGATAAATAACTTTTTGCTAATTTGGTGAGATTCACCCCCACTCACACTGAACAGATCTAATTATATATAGTAGATATATGTGGATTAATCAAACATAAGATTCCCAATAAAAAAAAATAGAGACCATTGTAAAAATATTGATTAACAAAAACAGAAAACAAATTGCAGTGAAAGTAAGGATAGATTATTGCTAATTACTTTAACAAGCTTCCCAAAGTATTTTAATATTTTTTTCTCTTTTAAGAACATGACAGCAAAAGAGAGGAAAGGTGAGTAAAACTAGACAGTCATTTATAGACCTTAATAGTCGGTCAAATATCTACTCTCAATATACTTAGATGGAGGCACTAATTCAAATATTTTATCTCAAATGCTTAGCATTAAGTTGAAAATCCATGTTTAGCTCCCTAGTACCTATTTTTTAAAGTGTACTCAAAGTGCATAAGACTAATGATGCTAACTTACGTCAATGTTTTGAAAAAATACCCACGATTTTATTCTCAGTAGGATTTAACCTAAACCTTGCCATTGGTTATACCTTTGTAATCCATTCAATGAAAAATTCAGCGTATACTTTTAAATTGCAGAAAGACTTCTGTCTTATATAACAGCAAACCTGCAAAGCAATTTACATTTATAGATCTTGCATAGTGTTTCAATTGCAGTTATGATTACAACTTGTGTTAATCATTCTTACTTGCCTTGAAATACAACAGTAATTTATTCAGTCCCTGCTGCCAATAAATGGAGAGAGTTAGGCTTGTATTTTAATGATTATGCAACAGGTGTGATTTCTGAAGAAAGAGTGATCTGTATAATTGGTGGCCTGTGTTGTTACTATAAGTTAGGTATAATACATGTCTATTGGCATCATGTCAGCAACACTCTCATCTGTCAATCAGCATAATATACCTAAACACCTGAATATCCATATAACACATGGTTAATTGGCTAAAATTTCCCAAGGTGATAAACTATTACTTTATTGCCCTGTGCAAAGACAGTTGCAAATGAATACTCAGAGGTATGCTACTCAGATGCAGTTTCAGAATTAACTGTTCTTGTAGTGGTAATCTTCATTTCCTTTTTTATCTATGCAGACATCATTTTCAGAAATGGGCTCGTACAAAGTTGTAATTAAAGCAAAAACAGTGATCAGCAGCATTTCATGAGGAATGAAGATGGCTCAGGATGTTCTGCCTCTAGAAGCTAGTCATTAGCCCTCTGCTTTAATCACCACATTAATTTGGGTTGCACCCTGGGAAAAGTCCATCTTCTCAAAGGCTAATTATTTGTCATTGTTCTCCACTCCTAATATCAACTAATTCCTGCTCTAAAAYCTGTCTCCTCTAGCTTTCCATGAGGTCATCTTATTCTTGTCTTAATGATCTCCATTTTACACTTATTTAATAACATATGAAAATATTTGGTCATTCATCTGTCACACCCTTACGTGAAATCAATTCATTTTTAATAAGGGTCTCAACAAGAAAAGTACATAGTCAAAGTATTGCCATGAAATTTGGACTCAGTGATGTAGTTTGACACCTAAGATTCAAATATTAATGATTAACAACTGGAAGAGGTGCCACTTTGGGCTCTAATTATCTATATAGAACAGTGAACAATACTGGTTTTGGTATACACTAGTGTTAATATTCAAAAAAAAATTCACTGAGAATCTTTAGGTCATCACTCTAACAGCCTACACATCTCAGTCTGCACAATTTCATTCAGCTACCCTTTACCGAGCTAATAATTTGTGTTGGAATAAAGCATGGCCTGAGCTTGGCTATATTTTGCCTTAGTTATATGCAAACATAAAGCTAACTCTTAGATATTACTAAAAATAGAGCCTTGTTAAGCATATTTTTCCTGATCTATATGTTCCCATCACATAATTTCAGGGATGAGAACATGAAAACAACAGGAGCTGAGAACGTTATTGAGAGGGAGTTCTTCATGCCTTTCACCACACGTGCCAAAGATGAAATGCCTTAATACAGCACATGTACCTCATCTACACTTGACTGCAATTGTATTCTTTTCAGCTCCGTCGATGGAAGATTTGTCCTCCTGGGATTTTAAGGCTTGTAGTACTTTAAGGACATTAACTTTTAGTGCTATCATATGAGATCTCTGTGTTTCAACAAGACATATATTTCCTAGTGCATTTTAGCTGTTTAACTGACAAACTAGGAAACAGAGAAAGATTGGGATCATTACTGATGCTCCCTACAGGCATGCATCTCAGATTCCAGCTGAAGCAATTACTCTCATTAAAAATCATTAAAAAAATGTTGGAAGTGTCTGTACTTCTTTGCTATTTCTATTATTATTCACTCCATGCTAAAGTTTCTCTTTTGCTTCCTCTCTCTGGGCTACTTTTTTGTTTTTCTCAGCTATATAAAATATTCTTGAACTGACAGTCAAAAATAAATCTTAAAAAAGAAACTATTCTAGACAACAACAGCAAAATCCCCCAAAACCAAGAGTCAGCTCATTCTTCACTACCCAGCCCTGAGGTATATGGCAAATCAAACAGCAAGGACATAAACATCCTAACTGTACGAAGGCAGATGTCTTGGAACAGACTACTGTGGTAATGGAAATAAGGCAGAAGGAACTGTGAGAACAGCCTGTCAACTTTTTGATGGAAAGTGCTAATAGAAAATTAGTCTGCTATAGGTGTTACAGGCTCTAGGAGCAATGGTTAATTATTAATTGTAATGGCAAACAATGGTATTTTAGGAAGTTTTAACCTTAACAGTTTACCCTTATTGTCATCATTAGTCAAAAGAGTCATGTGAAACGGTGGTCCAAGGTGGGCTGTAGTGCTGCACAGCCCAAAATGAGCACTCCCTGCTAATAAATAGCAGCGAGAGCACTAGCTGGAAGCTCAAGTTCACTTCTCTGCTCCACTGCAAACCTTCCAGATAACCTTAGACAACTCACTTAGTATTTTGTATCTGACTTGTTCATATGGGATAATACTTCCTTAATACCCTGGAGAATGCTAGGTTTAAAATAAAGTAAAATGGACTCAGTATGAAATGAAGAGATTCTGTAAGGACAAAGCTTACAAAGAATGAACTTTAAAATAGTCATACACTAGCTCCTCTCTGTTCACCCACCACTGCACCGTTCTTACTTTCTTTACTTTGATCCTTCTATACGGTAACTATTGGCCACATACTGTAAGGCAATTTCCTAATATAGAACTGAGGACAGGGAGAGCCCAAGCTATTCTCTTCACAGGAATCTTGCTGCAACTGATCTGTCTTGTGAGGAGTCATTTTGTTAGATATATGCTCATTAGGCTGGTCTTTCTGCGTAATCAGTCTGCCAGCTACTTAGCCAGCACTCTCAGCTCTCTGTGGCCAGCAGGACTTGAGGAGGACACAGGCAGATATGAGGGATCTGGTCTGCTGATCTAGAAACCATTCAGGGAGATTTGGCTGCCTCCCTTGAATTACACAGGAAGGCAATAATTTCACAAAAATGAGAAACTGCTCTTGAGTAGGGTGATTAATTAACATTAATTATAATATTATTTTTTTCCAAAGTTGTTTTCATTTAAGATATTCTGTACTGGCCAAATAAAAGGAATGTTTTATTCTGCTTGCTTTTTTGATAACAGTTTCTCCACAGTCTGAAGAACTTTGCCCTGACTAGGATAAAATTATTTCATTCAACCTTAAATTAAAAGTGCACTGATAATTAGGCAGAAAGAGGTGGCATTTTAAGTCCTTGAAGACTGCAGTATTCCCACTGAATTCTGAAGCAGCAATGTTTGTTAGCTTGTCTAAAAGCCCATTTGCTAGTTTTTCCAGAGTTAATTTTCAGGGGGAATGGGGTTAGCTAGCTGGAATAAGAGAACCTAAGTCTTCTCCTTGTTTGTATGATGTATAAACCCAAAATTTCGGGAGCAAATCCTGAGAATTCCATGAGAAGACTCCTGTTGATCTTGATACACATTTTGGTYTGTAATGTTGCTACAGATATTGATGTTACAATGTCGTGGATGGATTCCTCTAAAGCCCAATCCAAATCCTGTTAAAGACTCTTCGTGCTTGCTTTAGTAAGAGGTATTTAGCCTAATGGAAAGTGACTTCCTTATGAAACTACACAATAAAAAATAATTTTCGCAGCTATAACATGTATTATTATTTTGTTATTCTTCACTAAAGCAAATGGTTCTAGTTTTACTTCCATTTCCTGCACAACATATTCTTTTCTTACAGAATGTGCGCACTCACAAACATATTTGCTTTCTGAATAGCAAATGACTTATCCAGATGGAAATAGAAATGTTATAATAAAAAAGCATGTTCTGCTTTTAGCCTTACCAATTTATGGTTCAATAAACCAGAGGATTTCTTTTCTGAGTCCATATCTGAAGCTAATTTACAAAAATATGCTGTGTATAATTATATAATTAATACCCTTCTGGCATTCAGAATAGCAGGCAAAAATCAAAAAAAAATTGAAGTGAAAGTGAAAAATAGCAAGATAGCTATCAAGCCTGGTTACCAAGATTAATTGAGAATGACAAAAAATAATTCAAAAAAAAAATTTAAGTTGGGGATAGAACTAGATAATTTCCATTCATCAAATTCAGGTCTTATGTAGCTTTAATTATTTCATCAAAGTTCCGTCTGCTTTTATTAGATCCAAATCTGATCCTTCTCCTTCTCTAATATGGTTTAAGTGTTAAATAAATGAAGATAAAATACTTCCTTAAGACTGATTTTTCTAACATTACAAAAAAAAAAAAACCCAAACCCCCAGTTATTTACTCAACAGGTAGTCCCTTTATCAAAACGACTGTTTGAAGTGAGACCAAGGATACATCTAATCCAACATCCTGTCTCCACCACTGATAAAAATAGTAATTGCCTAGGGAAGGGTACAGGAATAAAACAATCACATAGCAGAGTCTTGTAACCTCCTGTGATCTCAGCTCAGGGACTTCCTAAGCCAGAAATTGTGTTTAATAGCTCTTTGCAGATTTTCCTCTAATTTGTCTACTCACTTTTTGAAATGATGAAAATTTTCAGCATCCATGCATCCTTGCAGCATGGAGTTCCACAACTTAACTAGGCACTGTGTAAAGAAATATTATTTAAAGACAGCATCTGAACAGAATTGCTTTACATTCGGTGCAAGATACTACATAGAGTGAATGAGAATAGTAGAACACAGCCTTTCATATCTTACCATTTAGGTTATACACTGTTTAATATATAATAATTAGATTCTAGAAAGTCTGGGCAGGTCATTGACATTTAGCTGTTGTGTTCTTCCTTTTTTTTGGCTAGCAGTGGGCTAAAAATCAGAATATCTGTATTATGGACAATTCTGATACTTTAAAAATCAACTAAGGTTCTTTGTTTTTCATTTTTGGGGGTTCTGTTGATTGTATAAGTCATTTGAATTACATCTTTGATGAGATAATGTGACACATCAGAAAGATATGGCTTAATGTTGAACTGACTAAAATCATAGTAGATTTGGTAAAACATAAATGTTTGTATTTATGGCCAACAGACCCCCTCAAAAGTTCACTTCAATTTTTTTCCAATAAAATGTAGATACATTTCAGCACACCCAACACATCCTGTGAAAACTTTAGATTTAAGAAAGTCTTCTTTTTTTTTGCATGAAAATACACAGTAGAAAAGTCTCTGATTGGCTTATATCCATATTTGCTATTTTATGCTAGAAAAAGGAAGGCCAGACATTTAGTCTGATRTCAAGAACCTCAGCGCTCAAGTTCTGAGTGGATACTGGCACTATACAGGCATACCTCAGAGATAYTGCGGGTTTGGTTCCAAACCACCACAATAAAGTGAATATCGCAATAAAGCAAGTCACACCAATTTTTTGGTTTCCCAGTGCATATAAAAGTTACCTTTACACTATACTGTAGTCAATTAAGTGTGCAATAGCATTATGTCTAAAAAAACAATGTACATACCTTAATTTAAAAATACTTTATTGCTGAAAAATGCTAGCCATCATCTGAGCCTTCAGCGAGTCATAATCTTTTTGCTGATGGAGGGTCTTGCCTCAATGTTGGTGGTTGCTGACTGATCAGGGTGGTGGTTGTTGAAGGCTGGGGTGTCTATGGCAATTTCTTAAAATAAGACAGCAATGAAGTTTGCTGCATCAATTGACTCTTCCTTTCACGAAGGATTTCTCTACAGCATGAGATGCTGTTTGATAGCATTTTACCCACAAGAGAACTTCCTTCAAAATTGGAATCAATCCTCTCAAACCCTGCCACTGCTTTATCAACTAAGTTTATGTAATATTCTAAATCCTTTGTTGCCATTTCAACAACGTTCACAGCATCTTCACCAGGAGTAGATTCCACCTCAAGAAACCACTTTCTTTGCTCATCCATAAGAAGCAACTCCTCATCCGTTAAAGTTTTATCATGAGATTGCAGCAATTCAGTCACATCTTCAGGCTCCACTTCTCATTCTAGTTCTCTTGCTGTTTCCACCACATCTGCAGTTACTTCCTCCACTGAAATCTTGAACCCCTCAAAGTCATCCATGATGACTGGAATCAATTTCTTTCAAACTCCTGTTAATATTGATATTTTGACCTCCTCCCATGAATCACAAGTGTTCTTAATGGCATCTAGAATGGTGGATCCTTTCCAGAAGGTTTTCAATTTACTTTGCCCAGATCCATCAGAGGAATCACTATCTATGGCAGCTATAGCCTTACGAAATGTATTTCTTAAAGAATAAGACTCGAAAGTCGAAATTACTCCTTGATCCATGGGCTGCAGAATGGATGTTGTGTTAGCAGGCATGAAAACAACATTAATCTCGTTGTACATCTCCATTGGAGCTCTTGGGTGACCAGGCGCCTGTCAAGGAGCAGTACTATTTTGAAAGGCATCTTTTTTTCTGAGCAGTAGGTCTCAACAGTGGGTTTAAAATATTCAGTAAACCATGTTGTAAACAGATGTGCTGTCCTCCAGGCTTTGTAGTTCCATTTATAGAGCCCAGGCAAAGTAGATTTAGCATAATTCTTGATGGCTTTAGGATTTTCTGAATGGTAAATGAGCGTTGGCTTCAACTTCCAGTCACCAGCTGCATTAGCCCCTAACAAGAGAGTCAGCCTGTCCTTTGAAGCTTTGAAGCCAGGCACTGACTTCTCCTCTCTAGCTATGRAAGTCCTAGATGGCATCTTCTTCCAATAGAAGGCTGTTTCATCTACATTGAAAATCTGTTGTTTAGTGTAGCYGCCTTCATCARTTMTCKTAGYTAGAYCTTCYGSTTAACTTRCTGCARCTTCTACATCAGYRCTTGCTGCTTCACCTTGTGCTTTTATGTTACGGAGACAGCTTCTTTCCTTAAACCTCATGAACCAACCTCTGCTAGCTTCAAACTTTTCTTCTGCAGCTTCCTCACCTCTCTCAGCCTTCATAGAATTGAAGAGAGTCAGGGCCTTGCTCTGGATGAGGCTTTGGCTTAAGGGAATGTCGTGGCTGGTTTGATCTTCTATCCAGACCACTCAAACTTTCTCCATATCAGCAATAAGGCTGTTTCGCTTTCTTATYATTTGTGTGGAGCAGCACTTCTAATTTCCTTCAAGAACTTTTCCTTTGCATTCACAGCTTGGCTAATGGTTTGGCGCAAGAGGCTGAGCATTTCTATCACATTTCTATCTCGGCTTTTGATGTGCCTTCCTCACTAAGCTTCATCATTTCTAGCTTTTGATTTAAAGTGAGAGATGTGCCACTCTTCCTTTCCCTTGAACACTTAGAGGCCACTGTAGGGTTATTAGTTGCCCTAATTTCAATATTGTTGTGTTTCAGGGAATAGGGAGGCCCAAGGAGGGGGAGAGAGATGGGGGAACAGCCGGTCGGTGGAGCAGTCAGAACACACACAGCATTTATTGATTAAGTTTGCCATCTTATATGGGTGCGGTTCATGGCGCCCCAAAACACTTACAATAGTAACATCAAAGATCACAGATCACCATAACAGATATAATAATAATGGGAAAGTTTGAAATATTGTTAGAATTGCCAAAATGTGACATAGAGACACAAAGTGAGCACATGCTGTTGGAAAAATGGCGCCAATAGACTTGCTTGATGCAGGGTTGCCACAAACCTTCAATTTGTAAAAAACGCAATATTTGCGAAGCGCAATAGAGTGAAGTGCAATAAAACAAGCTATGCCTGTATAGACTTGGGCAATTAATAACTCTGTGGAAAATGTGAACAAGGGCGACACATTTACCTTCGTAAACTTCRGCGACCAGACCTGGGCTGAGTTCTTATTTCTTTCTGCATGAATTCAGGGGGATCTTAAACACTCTCCATGACTCATTTTCGCCAGCAGAAAAAAAAAAAAAGTACACTGGCTTCACGCTATTTGTTTTGGCTTTAGTGTTTTAAAACAAATTGCAGATGTGAGATAAGGATGCTGTAATGAAAGTTTATTTGCAAAATTGATTAAGCAGTATCAGGAAAGAGTCTGTAAATGAATTCTATCTTTATTCATACCTCTGATCATTATTAGTGATTTTTTGAAAGTGTTATAACACAACACAGTATTCTCTGATAGTTATATCAGTCATCAGACCAGTTTCTGAAGTTCARATTTTTTTATACTTGTCATGAATTTCCTTTAGTAAATTGAAATTCATAGCTAGATGGGCCTCTCTATCTTGCTATGTCTTTTAGCACAGTGAATTTCCTTTCCAAATTTCAGATATATTTCATGGAAACTCTTTAATTACAATAGAATTTATCTAAGCTTATGTTGTTCAGGGAACTAGTTTTTTGTGTTTTGGGGGGTTTTGAGGCAAAATAGTTGAGCCTAAATTTACAAGGTTTTCTTATGCACATAATGATAACAAATGTGCCTTTGTCATAGGATCCTTGTTGTTCTGCTGTTTCTTATTTCTAATTCCTCACTTGGGAGCAAGTATATGCATCTAGTTTGTATCTTTAGTCTCTATTACCCCCTCCCAAAATGCTCCATTATTTCTGTTCTGTTCTGCATGCCATCTCCAATTGCTCTCTCTCTAAATGCAACAACATGGATCAAGTAGAGACTGGATGTAAAATGGGAGTGAGTGAGTAGACATTCAGGAGTTAGATTACAAAATGACAGTTTTGCAAGGAAGACAAGTGAGCATTTCCGTTAGGGAACAATCTCATCACTCTTGGGATTTTTTAAGTATCACTCTGAGGGTATAAGGAAATCCAAGAATTCTTAACAGTGAAAACATATGGTTTTCCACTCCAGGGAACACAAACAGAACATAACCCCACCTCCACAGCAGTTACTTTCTGCCCTAAGTGGGAGCTCAGGAGCTCAGTGAATCACAGTCCGGGAGCACACGGGAGCAGAGTCTGTGTTTTGGGACCACAAAGGCAGCTCATCTCCTGCACTGCTGCATCTCTCTGTGGGAATTACTCTCTTTCATACACAGCAGACTGTTACATACAAGTGGCAGAGCACTGATTCTCTTCAAAACAACATCTGCTTTGTACAAGGCAAGAAGAAAAGTCCAGCTGGCATAGGCAACATATTTCTTTTTGTAGGGCCAATAACAGTATTGGGTATGGCTCCCTGTGCTCTCTGTAGCTGAGAAGTGTTCTCTTACGGTCGATGGAAAGCATAAGTTCAGTTTTCTGTTTTATCTCATCTAATTTGCCTAGAAAAATGTGGAAAATGAAATGCCATTAAGTTACGAAGCTGAAGTACTGAAGTTCTGAGTTTTTTCATTTCAGAAGTGTATTAATTATGTTTTCAAATAAGTCCTTCTGCTCCTTGGAGTGTCAGTGGATCAATCTAAAACTCACTAACCTTACTAAAGCGGGTGAAATTGTGAGGGACTCTTATAGGTCTGATTTAGATYGCCTTAGGTGTCACTTCCACACTAGCCTACAATTATTTGTCTGGTTTTGCCCGGTATTGAACACCTCATGGTCTGACTTTGCCCTGCGTAGTTGGGGGCACTCCACTTGACTCAGGTCAAGCACCCCACTTAGCAATGTAGTTGCCCTCGGTTTGATAATGTAGTCAGCTGAAAGAAACACGGTTTAGTGAGGGTCACTCAGCCCACCCAGGATGTGAAGAACCTCCTAGGGATCTTTGTATGAAGTAGCGTCTACGTTCCTCCACTACGTGTTTCAGTTAGGTGTCTGGGGCAGGTAGTATAAGTAAGACTATGTTAACTGTTGCACATTTAAATATAGATATCCCTGAAGGCTTATGTTACCTGCCTACAAATGTCATGAATAAATACATTGAATCCTGCATTACAGTCCTAAGCATATTAAAATACGCTCTTCTTCTTTGTTTATTTCTAGCTGCCGTAGAGAAACATCATGAACACAGTAAGTAAAAAGTTGATAAAGAATGCTGTTACTTTTGCTTTTAGGAGGGAGATATGTTTTCATGTTGTCAAAGTTTTAACAGCTAAAGATAAGATTCGTCAAGACAAGCTGGCTCACAGGAAATTTGGGCTTGTGAACCTGGTTTTCATCCACTCTGGAACGCAGAACCTAGATGTGTTTCATGGGACCAACCGTGCACAAAACCATTTTCCAGTTCCTTGCTGGGATAATACCTATCTTTGCCCTGTATCTCCACAGCGTGGCTGACACTGGAAAGAATCAAGGGACATAGAGACAAGAAAGGGTATTCTCTGGTGAGGTCTCTGATCCAGACAATAGAGAGATTGGTATGCTGCAGACCTCACTTGCTACACAAACTGAACATAGCTGCTGTAAATCAGAACGAAACATATTTTCACATTTCCTCTGAAATTTTACTTGTTTTTCTATCTCATAATGTTATTCTGTGGATATCTCACTATTTTTAAATAGCACAATATTGCATACAGTTTATATTTTAATACAATTTAATAATTGTTTAATTTTATCATATATTATATAGAAAGATAATTTTATAATCTTTTTTTACTATTTTACAGTGTAGCTATAAGAGCAGTACATATTCCGGACAAATGATTCCAGACTAACAGAGGAATATGGAAAGCTATTTTTCCTCTATGTAATATACTGAACTTTCATTTTGTCTTCTATACCAAACAGTACCCCACTTCTGTTGCAGTAAAATATTTCCACACTTTCTATATAAACATCAAGGAGAGATTTTCATTATCAAAGATAAGTGATATTAATCAAAATAAGTAATAAAGTCTCTTAATCATTTTAGATATTATATGAAATTTATTAAAAAAGACAGAATGTAATCTTGCAATTTCTTAAACCGCATGAAAAAGTTCAAAATTAATTTTTTTAATTTGGGAAAGAAAATGTTCTTTTTACCAAGCTCCTTTTTTTCAAAAAAGATTTGTGTCAAAAAGTTCTTCTCAAGTCGAATGCTAATATGTAATGCAAAGTCATCTCTTAAAATAATAATGAGAATTTTTTTAAGTGTTCTAAAAATTAAAAAGCCCTCTAACATATGGGTTCTTCTTATTTGCAGAGCATGAACCTGTTAAACATGAAAAAGCTGTTTCTCAACCTAAGTCAGGTGCGTTTTGTAATTTAATTTCCAGTTACTCCAGGCTGTATTCAATAAGAATTTGTGTGATCTGTAAAACTGGGAGACTTTCTTGAGCTAAGCATTGTTTATTTTGCTTTGTGTCATTAGCTTTTTCAGAGTTGGGAGGGGAGGAAAAATGAGGGTGAAATTTAATTAAGAGGATTCAGCTTCCACAGTTTTTCAGTTTCTGCGACTGTCTTTCTAACACTGATGATGTATGGCTTATAAAGTGTCAGTGAAACCCAGTTTCCAGTGTGGGGAAGGGTATTGTCTTTTGCCTGTCTGTAAATCAAAGACAAGTATCTGGAATTACCCCATCACAGCCTTGTCTGTAAACAACCAGTTGTTACGCGAAGTAACAACTTCATGTCCCCATGAAGTAGCAACCTCATGGAGGTCCCCAAAATGGAGGGGATATAACCCCACTGGGTTATGTGTGTAGATGTATATCCTGAACAGAGCCAGCCTAGAGTTTGTGTCTCAAAAGAACAGGAGCTGAGCAATTAAAAAATTCTTGGCTTGACTCTGCACTCAGGTAAGCTGTAAGTAATATCTAGCTACAAGTGGCTGCAATGAGTCAGTATGGACCCCTTTCAAATCAGGGTCTTGTGCCTCATCATGGGCCGTTGGCGTGTGACTTGGTGAGGAGTTTGGCCTGATGTGAAGAAATGAGGCTAAGAGGATATTTTCACAGAAACTCAGCTGAAAACTCAGCTCTGAGTGGTCTTACTGGATGCGGTGGGTGCTGCAAACCAGACATCAGTGTCTCACTGACCTTTGCTGACAACTCTGCTGCTTGCAAAAGACCAAGCTTTACACAGAAATGAAGTATTCATGAATAAGTGATCAGATGAACTGCTTAGAAGCCTACTTTTTCAGTGGAAAAGAGTCAGCCTTTTTCCCCATATGCTTTTTTCCTCAAAAAATTTTTTTTGAAGGATAACAATTTTTCCTATGCGTTTATTATTTTTCTTATACGCTTTTCTAGCAGAATATTCTGCTTGTAAGCTGGGTATTTCATAGACATTTTGAGGTTTCCTATCAGATTTCACTACCTTGAATAGCTGAATTAGTGAAGTTGCGTTGCTTTTTCTGAACCACCAGGAAAAAAAACGCAATGTTCCTCACTTCAGTCTTCAAAGACACAGAGGCCAGGCTTTTTTTTGGCCTCATTGACCACTTTTTATATATTAATTGCTAATTGGGACTTTGGGCTGCATTTGGAGAAGCTCATGAAGAGATGCAGAAACTGTATGAGGAAAAACTTTTTCACTGTGAGGGTGACAGAGCACTGGAACAGGTTGCCCAGAGAGGTGGTGGAGTCTCCTTCTCTAGAGATATTCAAAACGCGCCTGGATGCAATCCTGTGCAATGTGCTCTAGGTGACCCTGCTTGAGCAGGGGGGTTGGACTAGATGATCTCCAGAGGTCCCTTCCAACATCAACCATTCTGTGATTCTGTAACTACTGCACCTAAACTTCTGTGATTCTGTATTTGGCTCCTCCCCGTTGTCCCTTGGAGAATTTATCCCAAGCCTAAATGACAAGGAGAGACTGGAGCCCCCCATGTCAGCCATCCCCTGGGCTATGGCTTCTGACATGGAGAAGGTTGSTGCCACCTTCCACCTTGCCTTCCAGTCTCCCCCTGTGACTGGGTTTTCATCCTGAGGGGCTCCGCCAGGGTCACTTGCCCTCTGAGCACAGAAAAATGAGCACTAGCTGTGTGATGGGCCAGATCTCACTCAGATACCAGTGTATAAATAAATCTCAGTGGCAAGGAGTTTGCAAACATTAGGGCATCCTACCACAAAGCGAGTACATCAGACTGAGGAGGAGCTTGTAGAGCCATGCTATACTATAGTATATCCCAGACTAGAGCCCTCAGAATTTAAATGCTTGAAGTAAAATAAATAAATAAATAAATAAAGACTAGCAAAATTTCCTTTAGTATAAAAGATCTTTTCTCCAGTGATTAATAGTTGCTTTGGAAAGCGGTGGCTGTTTTCAGTTTCAGTTGATGACTGGAAGTGTTAATTTGCAAGCATTGGTGGTAATAGTTCTGCCTGCTGTGTGCTGAGTGCTCTTGAGTTAGCAGACTGAATTATAAAACCCTCATTCTGCACAAAGCAGTGGCCTCCTTTTCACCTTGACTCACAGGAGCTTCAAACTATTATTCCTATGCTTCCAGCCATCATATTAAGTATCACGTGAGTGAGAAGCCAGAGAATTCCAGAAAATATATTGATCCTACAGGGAAATTTTTAAATTAAAGAAGGTTTTGTGTGTATGTGTGAGAGCAGGTAAAGCAAGAGAATTAATTCCTGATGTAATTCTTCTGAAACTGCCTGAAACACAAAGAGATCTGTTTGCAGCTTTATTTTTTTCTATTTAAATTAGATACATCAGAACAAAAATTAATATTAATGCTTGGAATGCTGCAAAACTAGAGCTCTGCAGAGGAAAGAAATTCTCTCCAATGAAATATTTCAGGACTTTATACTTTGGTCTTATTCAAAATCAGAACAAAGTCTGAAATTTTCAGAAATATTCACAAAAAAAGAATTTGGACTTTGTGTAGTTTTTTGCACACATAAATATTTTGTTTATTTGACAAACTCCTCATGATATGATAAATATAAATAGTAAATGAGAAATGAGACAGTCATTATAAAATGAAAAATTTAAATATTTCTTCTGTTGTTGCCATAATACCTGTTTTTGGCATTATCAGAATTTTTTCACTGTTTTTCTTCATATGGACGTTCTGGTGAACTGAAATGATTTTGTGAAGCTTCCTGATCTCTTGAAATGTGTTTTCTGGTAGAGAGTGCTGTCTTTAGCTTTTGCTAATCCGTTCCTTCAGGTTCCCTTTTGGTTACAACCATTGCTTAGAAACGCAGAGAAAAAGCTATCCAGTCACCTCCTGGAGATCTGCTGGGGAAAGAGAAGCAGCAGTCTTCAGGGTGTTCTCCACTGGGATCAGCAGATCATTAGTTGCTGTTCAGTTGGGTCAGAGAATAGGTAGGTGGACAAATGCCAAAGAATTACAACATCTATTTCCAGATGAATGCAAGTTCACAGCCCTGTCCAAGAGACGCTCTACCATAATCAAAAGATGAGCTACCAAATCTTCAGAAATTAATTCACTTTGAAAAGGAGGTCCCAGCCATTCTTTTTAATGGATCAGTCATGCAATTTACTCATAGACTCATATGATAGGCTTACAGAGTAATCATTGATATAGATTGCAACCAGAATTTTAAAAAGCTAAATCTGTTTAAGGTTCAAAATAGCATGCACACTTTTCGATAATATCCAAAGAAACAGAAGCTCTAAACCTTTTGACCTGTACTTGTCATTAATCCAGTGGATGGTACAGGGCCTACATTTGAATTCAGCAAGCTTTTTTTCTTTATATAACTTATAAATAAAGTCCAAATCTAAACCAATGAAATATATTGGCAGTATGTTAAAGTTCATCTAAGAGCACAAAGAGGATACTTTATCTGAACAAGCTGTTTCTTCAAATTGCTGGTTGTGCTATAACAACATTTCTAGTTTCACAGACAGCCATGAAATAGAGATGAGAGTTTTTGATGCACTGCTCTCATAAGGAACTGAAAATAACAATAGCTGAGCAAGGGGAAAAAAAGCCCTAAACTTAATTCAAGGGAAGAGAAATTAAATCACCACCTACCAGATGACAACCAAAAAGCATAGCAATTTAGTGCTATATTTTATTTCCAAAGAAAAGAAGAGATCAATACTAATGGAGCTTTTTCCCTCCCTGAATTTTCCCCCATTAATACTGATTTCCTTTCAGAAACAAACTGGGGGAAAAAAAAAAAACACACAATTTTTTTATGCTTCATGTCCATGCTTGCACTCTTGCTTTGCCATATGTTGCCATGTTATGGATGAGAAATGGACTGTGCAGCAATGAAACCGCTTCTCTGTCAAGTGAGGCATGATAAATGTCTTTTTAGGCCTCTTTGGCATTTTTATATCTCTGGGGATCTCAACGGGCAAGTTAAAAAAGAAAAGGTCACAGAAGAAAATCTTTGGAGGTTGAACCTGCTCTCTGCCCTCACCAAGATGTTCTCTGGAAGTTACAAGCTAAATTTGAAGGAAATGCCACATATGTTGAGACCACTCAATAATCTGCTTTCTACATACACTACTATCCACATATTTAGTCAGAGTGCAAATTAGGGTTAAGGATCCAAATCTGGACACTTGAGTTCCAGAGCAGTAGCACCCACCAAAAAACAGCAGTTCTTAAGGTTTACCCTTTGAGTGTGTGTCAGTGCAGCAACAGCCAAACTGGGCACCTGTTAATGTGCAGATGATCCCAGCCACTCATCCAGTTCCCATTACCTCTCTGTGTTATCTCATTTAAAAACATCTTTGGCTTCCAGGCTGGAAACATAGCTCATATTCAGAGGCCCAGCAGCTTACTTTGTGCATGCTCAGGCAGAATAGCCAGGAGGGTTTCTAGTAAGCTGGTGTTCAGATGAGTCGGGTGGCTTCAGGAGACAAGCCATCCCTACCCAACCTGACTTCCACCCTGCCAGTGTCACTTTGAATCTGATGCCCAGCAGAAATCTTGGGAAAAAGGCAATGGGCCACAGGCATGTAACTGTAAACTGCCTCCATCAGTGAGAGGAAGGGGAAATACATGCTGAATGTGCTTTAAGTGCATTTAAAAAGAAAAGCAATGAATGTTGTGAATGTTGAAAGGTGGGGGGAGGTTTGAGCTCAGTTAAGCGAAAAAAGGAAATAAGAGAAGAGCCATGAAAAGATCAAGAAGGGGGGAGTTTAAGTCAACCAAACTGGGCAGAGTGGAGGTCTGAAAAAAGCTTTGTAGTTCCCACCTGCCCTGGCCATTGGGCATTTAAGAGATGCCACGTGTTCAGAAAGCATAGTCCTGCCTGCACTCTGCCTGAAGCTGAATCCACTGGCCTGCTCAGGGGGAAAAGCAGCTGTTCAGGCCTGGTGGCTGCTGCCAGCATGGGGCCACATCGCCTGAGCTGGGCCACAGGCAGCTCAAGAGCATGTGCATTTAGGCAGCTTTTCTCATGAGATTAGCACATGCTCAGGGCTTCTCTAAGGTTTTGTGACAGATATCCAGGTGGTTTTAGGTAAGCATGCCCAGCAGCATGTGGTATAAACAGGCTTTCAGGCTGGCACTGGGATGTGTTTTTCTGCTTGGGGGTCTCCATACCTTTCTACTCTTCGGAGAGTAGACACACATGGATAAGTCTGTACGTGTTTGTGATTAGGCACTATCTGAGCAGAAGTTCTCAGGATTTTATATATTTATTAAAAGCTCAGATATTTATATTTATATTTATGTATGTGTGTATATACATACCTAATTGTTGAATTTAGGCACTTAACATGGTGATGTCCACAAAGGTATAATAACTGGATTATTAGAAACACAGTTTCTGCCTGAGTGACTACTTGAAAGACACTACCAAGTATGTAGCTATTTTCTGGGGGCTAAGACATTAGGTACAGTAATTTGTTCTTTCATGGAATATGATCTCACCATGCAGTCTGAATTTAAAATGTATGTGTGTCATTTCTACACTGCTATGATGAAATAGTGTTGCTAAAAGCATGCATTTATTTTTTCTCTGTGGACTGTATGTAAAATGCCATATGTTTAGAAACATTCTTCCAGTTATATGCACCTATGCTAACACAGGAAGAATTTCTAATTTTAATGCTGCTTTCACAATACAGACAAGAAAACTAAACAACAAAAGACCGCTCCCACCAAGAAGCCAGGTAGGAACAAGTCATTCTTCCTTAGTTTATGGGGGGGTTAAATACTATTCAGAACCTCTCTATTGTAGTACATTTGAATTGCAGTTATTTTTCAGAGTATTTTGAAATATGTGACTGATAACACACAGAGCAGCATTGCAACTGAGGACAGTTCTGAGCACATCCTTTCTGATGATAAAGCCAGGTTAGGATGTTTAAGGTCTGGCCTACTTGTTCCTGCCTCTGTGCCAGAGCTGGGCTAGTAAAGGGAGGTGGAGCTGTAAATCAGATGTGTGAAATGATCTCAAATACCCTTGTGAGGCATTGGTGTTTTTTTTTTTCTTTAAATTCAAATTTTTCCAGAAACTGAATTTACAGCACATGCCTGCAAGTAATTCCTGCGCCACAACACAGGGAGCACTGCACAAGAAGGGATCGAGGCAGGCGGATGAAGTAGTTGGGTCTGGGACTTGGTTAGATCTTAAAATGGCTTTCTCATGGGTCAAAAGTCTTTGGTTATTTGGGTCTCTTCTGTGATTTAGACCATGTAGGTTTTGTAATAATAATGCAGACAGAAAAGATTCAAGTAACACTGATTATTATAGAAGCCCTGCAGAGTCACCTCAGGGATTACAACATTCTCATCATCATTGACTGTCTGCAGCTGTTTTGAAGGCTTCCTTTAGATATCAACCTCTTGATTTCTACTGAAGCCTCGATCCAAATATAAAATGAAAGATTGTCAAATCATGAACAATGATGCCAGATCAACAGATTATAATATGATTTCATGATGATGATGATGAAAATTTTTATAAAATAAAATGCTGTTTCATCTTGAACTGAATTGTGCTGTTTACCACCTCATTTCTATTCTTATATGGTATGTGGTTTTCCTTCTCCTGAGTACTGTAATAGATGCTGTACAGAATAATATTGTGCTGTCTCTAGCTGAGATTGCTCAAATGAAATTGTGAGCATTCATATTATTTGTGGGTTTATATTACTTTTTATAAGAACCCACATGATATCTATTATTTTACTATGAAGTCTTATTATATAGCAATCTATCTGTATAGTAGTGTTTAGTAGTATAATAGTGTTTAGTATTTTTTTATCTAATCGTAAGCTGCTGTAGATTGCTCAAAACCATATAAATTATGCTTATGTTAATTGGGTTGGAGAAGTTCCTGCAAAATACTGCAATATATTTCTCACTAGAGTGTTTAATGAGTTAGCAATTAGTAATAGGCAAACAAGTCTGGGGAAGGAAGAGATGACATCTTTGAATCTACAGGTTTTTCACAACTAAATTCACATTTTTTTTTAAGGTCAGATAAGTTTCTTTTTTAGTTTTTGAAGAAAATCAGATGTTTCAAACTATCACAGATATTGTTATTGTGCAAATATATATTCTCAGTGGCTGGAAACAAAACTGCCAGAAATCTCATGACTTGACCATTTTTTATAAGATTTATTCAACTCTGGTGCTTCAGATAGGTTGACCAGTCTTCTTCATGTTTTTTGGAACCAAACTGAAAATCCAGTATTTCAAGTTGGCCAACCATAAGCCGCTACAAAAGTAACTTGTAAGCTTTCAGATTGGTACCTATTGGGCTTTAAACAGGCAACTTGAAGCAGAGGGTAAGTCATCCCATCTTCCTTTAACAAACATTTTATAATGATATGAATTATCCTCTGGAGCTGTTTATTACTCTCCTTTGATTAAAAGGAGTTGTCCATAATAAGCTTAGAGTTAGACCAGCATGTTCTCAATGTTGCAAGTCAGTTGAATCACACCCAAAAATTCCAATCAACTGTTGACTGGAATTTCTTCTTATTCACACTGTTGCATTACTGTGTTAAATGCCAGGATACTTCATTATCTCAGTGGGGACAGGTAGCTAGGGGGACCTGCAACAGTCTAAACATGTCAGGGTCTATCTACATTTTAGGAGTCTGAGTGCAGTGTGTCTTTACATGAGTGAGGAAAACTAAAAAAAAGTAAGAGCTGACTACCACAAGAATATTTGAATCTTAAAAAGTTTAGAATTTGTTTTCTCTTTATATCTACATATTACAATTTACCTTCTTTTGTCTTCTGTAGTCCAGTCAAAGCCAGCAAGTATGTGGTACCTACCTTGCTCAGAAAATTCCTGCAATATAGCAGGATATGTGTGGCTTTTCTGATTTTAACATATGGCAGCTCTCCCATAGTAACTTGTAATTTGGCTTAAAGCTATAATGTCTTTACCCCATGCCTTCCATTATTTTTATTTAACCTGTTGTGTGTCATTGCTATTTAATAGTCCATTCCATTTGCCATAACCAACTGCTTTAGTACAGGAGTCAATTTATTCTATGCTTCCCATATCACAAATTTCACAAAAAAATTAACACAGGACTGACAAGCTTTTAAAAAATCGCTTTTAACAATCAGTTGGGTTGAATGAATACTTCTGCTGAATTAAAAATAGAAAAAGAAAGAGAGATCAACACATCATATTGTATTTTAGTATAGCTGTGTCTAGAATTTTTCTCAGTCAGAAAGGACTGGAGAAAGAGTTCATGCATTGACTTACCATGCAGCCTGCTTGTTAGCTTTCTATAACCTTCATACCTTCAGCATGCAAAGATAAACTGTAAGTGTAAAAGATATGTCAGCTGCAACCCCAAATACTCCCACCCCCAAGAAAAGCCCAGATGTGGAAAAAAATTACTCTTCGGAAACATAAATTTCAATTCACACTTTATAAAACTCTTTCCCATTTGAAATTCCCCATCATATCTTTATCTCAGCATTTCCTGGAATATATCTTCCTCTGGAACCACTGTTGCTGGGAGTTCAAGAATTCATTTAAATGGCTGAAGTGCTGAAGCATATTGCCCTTTTTTCAAGGCTTGCTCACATTTCGAACATTTTCCACTTTACAGCCCATGTTTGCATTATTGTTGCTCAAAAAGAAACAGGTGCACAGATTTGTAACTGTGGGCAGCATGACCTGGAAACAAGACCAGCAGAGCTGTCCATTGATTGTTCAACTCTAAAACATGCTGTGGTCCCTATTTGCATGCATTTGGCCTAGCTGCAACTATATTATGAGATCTGTGTGTTTTTTTCTTTTCCTTTTAAGCAGGTGTGACTTTGCTATAAATTATGTAGTGCTAGACCCTTGTTTTTAAAATGAAGCTTCTTTGTCCTTTCTATTTCCAACAACCTAACATAAATTCTCATTATTTCCAGTAAAAATTATGAAATAGAAAGGTGCACTGCCTACAAAACAGTGCTAGGTCTCTAATTTTCCACAGTGATATATAATTTATTCATGTGGAATAGGATGTGTTCAAGGCTTTGGGAATTCAGCTCAAGTATCTCTGACTCAACAATGTAAAGGTCAAGTGAATGGTTGCTGAGTTCGCTCTCTACTCTCCTTTCAAGATGGAGAGTGGGTATAAATCATGTTTTAGAAATTAAGGGGAGCACCTATTAACTGACTTTTTTCTTAAGGTACCTGCATAACTCTTAATAACATTAATAGTGGTGATATATGTAGAGTAATGTGCAGTACTACTGAACTTCATTGTTTTGTGACAGATCCCTTTGTGAATAATCTTTTAGTGATTAGTCTTTTGGCTTTCTTCCAAAATAACAGCATGAAGCAATAGAAAATAAATGTTTATTCCTGAAAAATATACATGTAATCCTTCTTAGTTAAAGAAAAAGCATACAAAACACACTTTAGAAACATGATGGCAATTTTGTCATGCTGTTTATTTCGTCTAGAGCATGAAGAAGTCAGACATGAAAAAGGCGTTTCACCAACAAAACCAGGTAGGCACTCGGAATTTTATGCATTTATTACATTTGAAACTGTTATTTAAAGAAAGAGTAAAATACACTTGCATATGACTAATGTCAAAAGGAACAAGAGCATGGCACTGTGAACTATTTTGTAGTATAGGATGGCCTTGACAGTCATGCCATATCTACTGTAGGGCAGTATGTATTTGTAATGCCTTTTGTCATTTTCTGAAGATATATATCAAAGGTCAAATTCCTGCTTCTGTAATTCCACTGGCATCAGAGGAGATATTCCAGCAAAGAATTCAAACTATTATCTGAAGGTGTTTGTTCTACATGGCTTTATTTTACTAATTATTTTTGGATATTTGCCATTTATTTGGACCTTCGCAGTCTTCTTGCATGAGTCAACTTTTCAGGACAAGCATTTTATATATGCTACACTAGTCAAATCATGACCTGGTATTACCAATAGTTTATGAAAAATGTTTCATTGTAATTCCTATGCAATTTCTCTGGTACAAGATAGTAAATTACTGCAGCTATAGGACAGTTCAGCACAGTTCAGTTTCACTGTGTAGCAGTCATCATGGGTTTAAAAAAATAGTCTTCTCCAGGCTTCTCAGTGAAAGGAAATACATGGAGAATTTAAATTCTTATTGTTAATATTATTCATCCTTAATTCTAGTATAGCACTTTTCATGTGTAGATCCAAACATCCCTATTATTATCCATCATTATACTGTTATTAATTACAATAAATTTACTAAAAATGATGTTTAGATATGCAGTAAATACACAGAAGAACAAATAAAGCTATTTTTCACTGTAAAAATATTATGCTGCACCTGACTGTTCTGAGCATTTTTCTATCTTCTTTTTACTTCCCAGCCAAATCAAAACCAACTGCAAGTAGGTGTCATGTCATGTTTCCTATGGAATATAAACTTGCTTTTCAGATGCATGTTGTCTCAGTTTGCATTTTTGTAATTTTGTCATGCTAGATAATGTTATTTTCTTGCTTATACTACAGGTATTCCTACAGTGTTCAATCTTCTTAAAAACTACTGAGCACACTGAAACTGAGCACATTTGTAATTTAATTATGTAAAGCTGCAATACTCAAAGTACACTTGCAATTTTTACTTTTTATAAAATTAAATCATGCTAGTATCATTACTGATGCTAGGGTGATTTTAGATGAGTGTGGACACATTATTTATCATTATGCGAATTCATCATTTATTAAAAGTAACAAAATGGCATGTGGCATAAACTGAATTAGACAACTTTTTTATAATTTCTTTTACATTTGTTTCAAAATGTCTTTTTTACTTTAATAAAATACAGAATTAAATTAAAGGGGAGAATGGAGTATCTCAATTTTAGATGAGTTTTAAGGAGAATTCAAGGGGAATTTCTTGCACAACAAAGATTTCCACTTAAGTCCATTAGATAATGTCCTTATTAAGGACAATGAGAATTTGAATGGGTAGAGAAAGACTGAGATCCGTGCTTATTGTGGCAAGAAATTACAGGACGCATACTTCAAACTATGATCAGACAATAATAATAGGTTCCATGAAGGACAGTGTTTACACTGCATGCTTTGAATTGTGAAAATATTGAAATGTGGACCTTTCCAGACAGATTAGCTGCAGTCTCTATGAGACAGGCTCTTTCTTTTCATTAATGTACAATGCCTGGCACAGCAAGACCAAATCTTCTTGTGTTATTCTGATACAAAGTAATCTATGGGTAAAGAGGACTCAAAACCAGGGCCAAGCCATACGAGGCACAGGCCTCTTCCCACCCCAAGTCAGAAAGTGGCAACTGAGTATCTCTGCCCAAGGGCCCACTGAAAAATTCCCACTCTTGTACAAGTCAGAAAAATTGGATTTCAACAGCATTTTGGGAGGAGATCACTTTTTCCTGGGGGAAAAGGCATCATTATAAACAGTTTATAACCAGCTTGTCAGTTTGTGAAAGGAAACTAGAAAAAGACATGTTGCCATGAGGAATCAAACCATAATGTTTTGGTTTTTTAAGGGCACTGAGCCATTATCTCCTTTGGATGCCACAACACTTCCCAGGCTTTGTAGCCTGAGGACCTTGTGGCTCATTTCTCTCTTTCCCCCTTGGCAGCAATACGTCCTACTCTGTAAGCAGTGACTCCAACGATATTCCACAGCTGCTTAGTCACAAAGAGCATGGGTATTCACACCAGCTTCACATTATGCTGTTGATGCCTGAATTAAGAGGACTGTCTCTTCTAGTTAGTTTTCTCTTTTGAGTTATTTCCACCCAGCATACACATAGAAACCAGCGCTGGAAGATACCTGGAGGCAGGGTGAGCTGGTTCCATTAAGCTTCCTAACTTAATCTTCAGTGTTAGGTGCTTAAAGTTAGACAGAATGAATACCCACCCTTTAAAATCTGCCAGAAGACACCATGTTGTCCTGAATCGTAGCTCCACGAGGAAACRGAGAAAATGAAGCATCTGAAGCATGCCCCCCGAAGGGTCTTCTGCAATCTTGAATTGCACTGTTCAGTTTTCAAGTTGCCATTGCAAAATCATTATTTGCTGTGGAAGCTGTTGGTGGTTTTATCTCCATTTTTGTCATGTTTGTATCTTATGTAAATTTTCCTCTATTTGATTCCACTATTCAAATTTGTTCAGTCTTAACATCACTGGATCCATTTACTGACATTTTATGTCTTTGCTGAATTGTTTATTTGAGAGACCCACCAATGCACTTTCCTGTAATACAGAACCATCAGAGACTTAAGTGAATAATTCCTCGGGCTTTCTATAATAAGGATCATTTTAAGCAAAAATCACTGTCTACAGTGCTTTTATATCAAGAACTATATTACCCTGACATACAGAGAATATGAAAGTGAAGATAGTGAAGATATTTTTGCTTGACCTTTGCAGAGGGTGTACCATATGGTCGGCAAACATGTAAAGCCATCATGTAAATCAGCAAAAGCTGTAGCCATGGACACAAAATACTCATTGGCCTTGAAACTCAGGTCTAGCAGAACTGTAAAACAAATCCATACCTTCATCCTGGGCCAAATTTATTCATACATTATATCCTGTGCTGTCTTATTGTAAAGGTAAATGGGGTGTAAATCAGTAGAGAAATTGGATTAAGTAAATGACAGTCTGTAAACAGAAATACAAAGCTGAGTTTTAAGAGTCCCTAGATTGTCAACAAATACATTTTTATGGTAACCTGTTAGGTGAATTAGCACACAATCATAAAATTAATTAGTAAATACCCTATTTTCACTATTTCTGTTTTAGCAAGCATGAGGTTCTTTCACAGCAATTGATCCTATATCAAATTTGAAGCTTTAATGAAACTTGAAACATACTCCCTGCATACTGATTAAAGTCTCTCAAATTATGATAGGTTACCTTTAACAGAGGAGAAAACTGGTGGCATTTCTTGCTCATATGAGAAGTAATACTGAACTGTATACAGTGTTTTGCAATCAGCATGAAGAATATATGGACYGGTATTTTCAAAAAACTCAGCATTGGCCAAACTCTATTCCCATGTAGTTCTATAACAAAAGTCCCATGATAGGGGTAAAGTGTTTCCCAGCGCCCTGAGAGAAAGTGAGAGTTTGCTGATGCTGTGGGAAGAGAAAATGTGCCTTATGTTGCATATGCCAGAAGGTCAAACTAGCTACCTTTCAGTTCAACAGTCTTCCAGCACCTTGCTGTCTAAGGGAACTCTTTCTCCCAGGTGAGGGTATATGCATGCATAGGCGGTGTAAATATAGTGACAGGTCCTTAAAATGGGATCCATAGAAGCCAAACAGTAAGCATTAGAAAATGCAGAGAAAAATGGGCTAGTCTAAGCTCCTTGGATTTAGGCAATCACTCAGCTAAGGAGTCAGAGCACAAACCCCTTTCTTAGATCTGGTGCCTCAGACAAATCTTTCTTTTTTCTTGCAAAAATGAGAAGAGGTAATAATCCATGGGTCAAGATGTTGTAATGTATCAGCTTTCAGCAACTATGAGCATGATCATGAGCAGAAATGTAAGTATTAAAGGAATTGACCATATTAGTATTAAATAGCAGCAAAATTGTCCTTTACTGAACATGTACGGTGACTAAGCATTGAGCACTGACATTTGTGAGCCCCTTATGAACCAAATCCTGAATGAAAGTTTTCTGGGATGCATTAGCAAAACCTATGCTTAACTGCAGTCTCAGGCATCCTGGTGAAAAAATATTGCCTGAAAGATGTTCACCTTGGTGAAAACTCCCATTAGCTGTAGGACCTCATATTCATCTGAAGCCAAAACTCAGCAGGAAATAAATACAGAAATAATTCAGTCAGAGGAGACCCTGAAATGTTTTGTGAACTTATTCATTTTTTATCCATCTCTAGGATATCTCTCTTTTATCATTCTCTAGGTTCGAGAAATAAAGGTTTTGTCTAGCTAGTGAGGTTTTACTCTTTCCTTAAAATAGGGTGAATAAAACTGGGACTAATAAAGTAGTGAGGAGTAAAAATTCTTGGATCCCAAATCACATTTTAATTCATTTGTTTGATTTCCAAAGAGTAATGATGATCTCTACCAGGGAATTTCTAGCCCATAATGTAGATCTGTTGTGATTACTTATTATGGGTATAATAATCTCACAAGGAGATATGCTTCTTTTTGTGCTAGGTGCTGAACAAACATTTAATCAGGATTTTTTCCAGCTCTTAAAAGCTTTTACTCTAAAAAGGCAAGGCAGACTGATGATGCAGCAGAAAGTTATACAGAGGTGAATGGCAGCTATTCAAGGTTAGTGTCAGAGCCTTTGGTTGGGATGTACAGATAATAAGAAAACAGAGATAAAAATTAAAATTGAATACACTTTTTGGAAAAGAGAATAGGCAGCTATAACCTTGAATGCTTGTCTGAAAAGATCTCTATTTAAATGTTCGCTTGTCTGAAAGCTTTGACTGGCACAGTGGTTGCTTTGGCAGGAACCACGCATGTTGGATTATAGTGCTTCAAAGAGTGGGACTCTTAGCACTCACTGTGAAATTTGGTGTGCGTGTCCATTGTAAAGACCCGTTTCTTTGCAAATTAATATTCTGCAGAAAAGTTGCAGATCAAAGAGATCTATTAAACTGTTACTTTCCAAGAAAAAGCATGGTACTAAGCCTCATATTCCTTCCTTCCCCTTCTCTCTTCATTTCTGATTATTTTTCTGAAGAGCAAGCAGCTGAAATCCCAACAGCAGGTAAATATTATATTTCTCTGATCTGCCTTATGGAAAGAATTAATGAACATACCAAGCTTGATGAACTATATGATGTATTAAATCACTAGTGGTGTAAACCAGCGTTGCTCAGCTGACAGCACTGCAGCTACACAGTTCTGTACCAGTCAAAGACTATTCTGATCATCTGGTTATTTTATTTTTATTGTTCATCTTCTGTAGCATGTTTTGGGCTGAGCTAAACAAAGGTGATTAGCACTGAGCAAGCTCATGTTAGTCAGATAACACATGTACCAGAAGACATTGAATGAATCATTATTACAACTGATTGGATCATATTGAGTGAAAATGAACAGTTCTTAAGGCAACCTGCCAGATTTCTGCTGTACTCAACAGGGAATACTGAAATGGGCTCAGACGCCTGAAGCAATCCACTTTATTTAATTTCAGTCTGCCTAGCTGAATGGAGTCACAGACCAACTGTCCATGTTTGGAGGGGTAGGGAAAAAGATGCCAGGAAGGAAAATGCACATGTTCTAAATTCATATACAATTAAAAAAATAAAATAAATCATAATCTACTGCTGCAGGTCATAAGAATAGCCACACTTAGTAGATCTAAAGGTCTATCTGGCTCCATAATCCTGAGAGGTTTTGTCCCTTTTGGAGGTGTTTTGTTTTGTTTTGTTTTGTTTTTTTACAGTAGAGATTGCTCATGGAAAGAGAGCAAGAAACCAGCAAAAGGCAGCATGATCCTTCCCCTGATGCTGCTTCTGCCTTCTGGCAACCATTAGTTAGGGAATTCTGGCAATAGTTTTCCACCTGAAGCCTCTATCAGGAGCTTCCAAACTGTTCTATCACCAGTGATATTCTGACCATTTCCAAAGACTGTTCAGAGAGCCCGAAACAGCTACTGCCACTGASAGTAGCCAGCCATTATTTAATTCTAGATCCGTGGTATATATGCCATGAGACAGCTTTATCCCAGTTATAATTCCAGGGAAATTACTCGGGAGATCGGCATGTGCTTATTGTAAAAGTCCCATATACCTTATGCCTGTCTTTTAATGTTGTTTCCCTGTATATCTTTCTAGCCCAGAAAAAAACAAAGACAGTTAAGGAAAAAGAAGGTAAGAAGTTATTCTGTGTGTGCATATGTATGTAGAAGATCACAATGACAATAACATCAGATTACAATTATGCATTCATTACTGTTTGAAACAACCCCTGAAAGATTTTTGTTAATTTTCAAATAATTTTACTTGATGAGTCTAGGAAATAATCTTTTCATAATTTAATCAATCTACCAACCTTGAACCTTTCTTCACTTTTCTCTTCCTTTCTAGAAAAAACAGTTGAGAAGAAACATCTGAAAAGTGAGAAGAACAAAGGTAATAAGGGGATGGAAAACTCTGTAAACAGCAGTGAAAATGCAAACATTAGTTTATTCCGGGGGATTGGAATGAGGAGCTTTGTTAGTCTTTCTAAATGTATGCAAGTAAGGCAAATGATGAAACTGTACAAAAATCCCTGGTAACTGAATGTCTGGTTATACCCTCTGCGTGTGGGTATCAAGGTTTACACCAAGACATCCAATCTGGCCGTGGCAGTGCCCTGCCTGTGACCCTCCCCAGCTGCTACAACATTAGTCACAGGCACTCTACCTACAGATGAGTGGACTTAGGAGTCCCTGCTTAGTCTGCCATTATGCTCCCTAGTGAGGTGGTGCAAAGTTCATTTCCATAGCTTATGTGATGTTTTGGATCACTGACTTCATATTGTAGAATATTATATTGATAATGAAAAGTGCTTTTTATGTATAGGATATACTTCATGGTCACCTATATGCTGACTAAACTGTTGGACACAACACTGCCTTAAGTGTTTTCCCTATAGTAATATGCAGCTAGAAAAATGGTTTCTGCTATACCTATAATGCTAATTAGTAGTAATAAGTTTCACTAATTTATTAAGTTAGTAGTCTAAGAGATAAAGGTCATCTCTACATTGGTTAAAGACAATGCATTTTTTTACAGAAGTGCAGATTTGGAGCCAGATCTGCACAGGTTAGTTCTTAAAAGTTCCTAGGTGCTATGTGTGTTGAATACTTGTGTATACAACTTGCACATACCACTTGCATACAAACTTTGTATATTGGACTCCTGGAATCTTAAAAGACAGCAGTTAGCTAATTGTACTGGTGCAGGTTTGCTAAACTCATATCTAGAAAATGGTTTTCTCCTGCCTTTTTTTTCTCAACATAACATTTCTGTGCTTAAAGAGTTTAATATGAGAGTCACGTTTAAAAAACAGTCTGGTTTATACAGATTCTTAGTTGACTCCAACCCTAACATTTTTTTAGTGAAATTTAAATATTTTGGCCTGAAACTGAAGACTAATTTATCATCTTTCTTCTGTTCTTTAGGAGTCTCGCCAGTAAAAGAAGCTCCACAACATCACAACCTGACATCAGGTAAATGATTTTAATTTAGTCTTCTTTTATAAGGGAGGTCACACTTGCAGACTTTTCATGTCTCTCATTCAAGTGAAGGGGACTTGATGAGAGGCAAGCCAAGTGAATCGAATCCATAAATATTGCTCCTTTAGAGAATGATGAACTCAAATTGTATTGCTTTATCACCTTCTTAAAGTTTTAGACATATATTCAGCCAATTACTTTATAAACCAAGTGGCCTGTCATGAATTTGGCAGTGCACTTTTTCAAGCAAACATCTGCCCCTTTTATAAAATCTGTTCCACAGCAAAACCGAATAAAGAGAAGCAGGTGCAATTTATTTTTTCACATGAATAAATATCGACCCAGGAAAAAAAAAGGTAAAGAAAGGTAGGACATTTCAGGAGGAAATCTCCCTGCGTTGTGTTATCAGTTAGCTCCATATTTTTCTCAGTTTATGATATAAATAAAAATATGTTCCAGATTCTTGACTGGTATAAATTAATCCCTGTGACTTCAGTGGAACAGCACTGATTCATACCAGACAAAGATATAAATCTTTAATCTCGCCTGTGAGTTATAACTGCATTACACAGAAAATATGAACTAAATATTAATACGGGTCTTCCTGGTTCAACTTTGTTGTCTTCAACAAGGGAGAAAAGAATTTCATGTCAAATCACCCAGACTGTTTTGTTGTACATGGTTTTGTTTATCCTTTTTACTATAATTAGAATATTTTATAGTCCTATATAGATTATAGAAACGTGTAATGTATGTGTAGTTATATGTATCTATGTATGTATGTGTATAAACTTCAAATATTTTAATAACAATTTAAAAAGTAACGAAGTGAAAAACACATGCAGAGCAATCAGACATCAAAGAATAGAAAGCTAAGATCAAGGACCTAAAGGTTAGCATGTGGGTTTATATGAAAAAACTTATACATATGGCTCACAAGACTGCTGTATCAGGCCCAATAAACTTAGTAGGAGAATGACTTAACTTTTCTTCCTCTTCTTCCTCTTCCTCTTCTTCTTCTTCTTCTCCTTCTCCTCCTCCTTCTCCTTCTTCTTCTTCTTCTTCCTTTTCTTCTTTTGATTGGGAATGCAGTGTTTTAGAGTCAGATGTAGACTTTTGTACCTCTTAATAATTCTATAGTTAACTGATAAATGCAGAATGCAGAATCTTTGTGGCAAAAATGGCCCTTACTATTTCATTAAAATAGTATTCATATTGATCAAGTAGTACTAATCATAGTAAATAAAAGTAAATTAGACCAGAGAGTTTTCCCAGGGAGAAAAGAATTTTCTTATGGAGCAAATTCCAAATTCAGTGTAAAACAGGAATGCATTAAAAATGTATTAAAATTGTATTAAAAATGTATTAAAAACTTGTTTGCTACAGGACTTTGTCCTGTACACCACCATGCCCCTGCAAAGTTTGCTATTGATTATGCATTACTCAAACTGTGTTACGGTGGTTTTTACTTACAATAACTGCTATGATCAGGTAATTTAATTGTACTTTGTCATTGTGCAATTATTCTTGACTGGATGTTTCCCAGATCTTAAACATCTCTGTGCAAACATTTCTTCATAAGTGGTTTTGCAAGTAGATATATTATGTATTTTCAAGCCATTCCTTGTCCACTAAAAAGAATAAGTTAGTTTGCAGACAATGGATAAAAGGTTTCCAGAAGAACATCAAAGTGATTTCTCTTTATGAATGTTGCTCTTTGGTATTTGCTCAGCTTGAGAATTTAAAAGCTGAGACCAATTCCTAGGTCAAATACACTTGAGTTGGAACTTGATTTTTTTTCCAGTGTTATTTGCAGATGAAGCTGTGCATTTTGCACAGTGCATTGAATATTCATACTTTTTGCTGATAAATAGAACTAGAAAAGGATTTAAACATTCTGAGCTAATCTATAAATTTAAATAGTAAATCTTCTTTTAGCTTTGAAAAGCTGAATAGAGCAGATTCACATATTCTTAGATTTTGATCTGAGTCCTTCAACCTTTCCCAGGTATTAAAAAGCAATCAGATAAAGAAAAAGAAGCAATTTGAAAAGCTGTATATATCTTCAATTTTAGGTTGTTCCATATTTAAACAGAATTTTAAGCAGTCCCTTACCTTGCATAAACAATGGTGATATGTGTAGTATACACTAAATTTTACTTCTTGGTAGAGCTGTAAGGAATTACAATTCTTTTCCCCCCTTTCTGCTGTCCTAAATGTCAAAACTGACTTCTGTATGCATATTGAAACTTACGCACACAAAAAATGGGAAATCTTGGAACTACTGTTTTTTCCTCTGTCTTACAAAATTGTATGCACAAGCAGACAAAAAMAGATTTTTTAGACTCTGAAGTCAAATTTGAGGGGAGCACTGATTCAACTTTGTGGTGAAGACTATCTTCTATACCTTATATAAATCTTCTCTACACATAGAAGATATACATACATATACCTAGATACACACATATATATTCTCTATATATACCTTCACTATATAGGTGTGTGTGTCTGTATATATGTATATATATACACATCTTCTATACCCTTTTTCTTTATAGAAAAACTGCATACCTCTTTACATGTCCAGATTTGTTTCAGTGCTTATACCAGAACAGGAAAATCTAAATTAATCAAAAGTTGATTATGTTTATTGTAACTGCCTTGTAATTGGCCTTGTGGCTGGAAAGTCAGGAAACACTGTGTATTGTATTTGTCATATAGATAGTTGAAGAGGTTGATGTTTTTACTGTACCTTAGCCCACCAATGTGCAAACATTGCAATAATAAAGAGTAGTAGTGATGGAAGACTATGAAAAGTGAGAAATAATAAGATTTGATAATAATCCCATGTATATTTCTCTGTTAAATTAGAGAAATGTGTGATTGCTTTCAAGGTAATAGAAATCTATTTAGTCATGCTGACGTCTCTGGCATCTTGTGTTGTAAATGAAGACTTACAAAATTCGTGCATCTATTCCATAAATTATTAGATGTTTAAAACTTTCTTGGACATGAGAATTTCTATACTCACTGTCCAGTCAAAGAAATTGTACCTCTGGGAAACCTAAAATTATCGTAAAGCAGAGTAGGAACATCCTTTACATGAATATAGGGCTCTAGCACTTTGACTGAAAAAAGCATATCTCAACTAGGTTTATTCTCTGCTTCTACAGTGATAGATAGCAATATGGTTCCTGAGATGTTTTCCATCATAAAAAGGAATAATTTCATTACATTATCAGCAGAAGATATTCAATGGCACATAGACATCTCCATTTGAAAACCTCAGCAACTCCAATGGATTAATTCATTACAAGTCTGTATTAGCATGTGGTGATTGGTTGTTACCAATCACCAAAATTGCCATATTACCTTGCATTTTGTGTCTCCCTGAAATATATTTTCCAATCCAGAGAGGATTTCCGAATCTGAAAAAGCAGAAAATAAGTTCTATTTGTTGTGAGAACCATTTATGAGACCTCGAAGGAAATTTCCTCAATGCTGAGGTGACATAAACTTGCCAGCATTGCAACACACAAGATTTTTTCCACAGATCATTATTTTGACAGAGAATTAGACCTTTTCTTGCTTCTCTCTTTTTTTTTTTTTTTTTGGGGGGGGGGTACAGCCTTTGAATACTTAGGAGAAAAATATGATTTATTTCACTACTCCTAAGTTGCACTTGTAGTTAAGATCACTAAGTGCAATCATATGGGTCTATAGAATATAAGAATATTTCATAGAATATAAGTATTGAGCTACCATAAGAGATAATGCACAATATCCAAAAGAGAAGGCAAGCACCTCATCAGTACAGGATAGGTAGCTCTCATCAATAAATAGGTGATGAATTCATTGTTCTGATGAACTCCAGATGCTATATTTTCCACTCTCTCTGTCACCCAGGCAGTCTGTGTAACCCAGATTTATGATGGATTCAAGTATTCTGTCAGCAGCTTCTTCCAGAACTTCTGCTGTCCTGAAGTTGACAATTTGAATGCAACTAGGTCAGCGAAGCTGAACAAAAATGTTGAGGAGAGAAGATGTGCTGTCCGTTCTCAAAATGGAGATATAGATCAATAAAAGGACCATTAAGAGTAACAGCTGTGTCTTCCAGAGTAATAACAAAAATAGTAATAACATCCTTGATATAATTTGTATTAGAGGGTCATCATTTTTTTCTCATCAGAATTCAGCAATAAATCACTAACATTAATATTGTATTTCCTGGATATAAGAATTCTTACCATTGCCTGGAAAATAATAGAAGGAGTGGCACACTGAAGGGTTTCGTAATTTTTTGTATAAGATCTGTGCTCAATTATTTACAAGATCCGCGTGTAGCCTTGTCTACACATAATGTTGTCATGCAGTAAGATTTTACAGTGCTCTTGCCACTCTGCAGCATAAGTATTCTGCGTGAAAATGCTAGGGCTGCTTGCAGGAGAGTTCATGTAGGACAGTCTTCATGCTGTAGGTTTACAGCTTTCATAGACAAGCCATGAATGTCTCAATGCTTAAGGTGTGTTAGAATTGGAGGAGTAGGGCTGCATATCCAAGCTTTCCAACAACTTGATGTTAGTCATTTCAGGATTTTGAAGCTGACTTTTTAGAGTAATACTTAGAAGCTAAGTTTCTACAGGCTTGTCTAACTAGAGACATGGAGGGATGCTGTGCATTAACAAGATGCATGAGTTTAAAGAGCCTAGTTAAAATGCTTCAGTGGTCACTTACTAAAAGGTAAGGTGACCTTGATTTAATTAAGTTTAACTTCAATTTTGAAATTGAATTGAAGAAAATTTCACTAAGGCTGCTTTAATTCAGAATGAGTACCCACACAATACTTTAATAAGGCCTAATTAATCCATTTTAAAAGTTAACTTGGATTAATTTTCTTGAATGTTCTTACATAGCCATATGAGGGAGAAATGTCAGACATATTGTGTTAGGCAGGTAAAATGAAAGCCTTGTAGTCTAATCCAAAGCTGATTAAATGTCACTGGAAAACCTCTTATAGATCTCAATGAGTTTTGAAACTCAAAATCAGTAAAAACACACCACAAATAGGAACAGTACATCCATATTATTTCAATTATAAGCCTATAGATAGCCTCTCAGTATAGTGTCGTAATTTTAATTATGAATTACAGACGTATTATTTAAGTTTGCCAAGGATAAGTTTTATCTTCAGAAATATAGAACTCGATGTGAAGAATCTAGAAACACTTTGTGTTTCTGCTGTGTCTTCTGCACAAGGATATCTAGCCTTGGCTCCAAACTAATCCCCTTCTTTATATTTGGCTGTATTTGGTAGTTCCAATACATTACCTAGAGTTTATTCGTTGTCAGGATTTCTTTAAAGAACATTCCTGTCCTAATTCCTGCTGAGAGATATTCTCAATCTGCTTTGCATTATAACTAAATTTTCTTGGACTCAGCTTAAAGCGTATTTCCATGGTAAACAATTGGAGGTTTTCATGATAATCAGCAGAGTGGCAACAGACAAGTTGATTCAGATCAGTTTCCATGTAGCATCTTGTTATTAGCTACTTCTTAATAGCCCTTACAGTTTACTCATTCAATCTTTAAGTTACTAAAGAACATTTAAGAAATGATAGAAAATGTTTAAGAAATCTTAGAAAAAGATACTCCTTTTCTTATTCTTATGCAAGTCATAGCAGTGTCACAGCTGTGAATGTGTTTTACAAACCACATTGATAGCTCCTAAACTAAAATCCTTAACAGATAAATCCTGAAGATTAGTGAGCAGAGAGAGTCCTTATCAATCAACAGTGAAAACCAGTGTTAAAAACATAAGGTTAGATCCAAAACATTATTTTAGAAGACTTTAAAGTCCCAAACAATCTTTCAAATGGTTTTCCTAAAGCCTAAGGCTTCTACATTCATAATGTGCCTTCCCATGCAAGCAGATAATTTGGGGGGCTCTTGCATTGCAGCTTTTGAGATGGGGAATACTGCTGGCCTGGTGTTTTGTTCCTGCCTAAACTTCATTAGGATCCAGAAATYTGATTGTCGATGCCCCTCTGCCAGGCAAGCTTTGAGTACAACTAACACACCAGCAAGAATCAGTCCCTTCACAAAATGAAGCTGTAACTACTTTGCTTCCAAAATGGTGGTGATAGTAATACTTCCTCTGTACTTGTCTGGTTGTTTTGTACTCTCACAGAGAATTAGTTTACACTTATTCAGAGCCCACAGAGAGATTCATCTTAATATCCTCCACCTCCCAGGAAAACACTAGCGCTATTGAGTTATAGAATAATATGGGAGTGGGACACAATCACTGTTCCTCTTGAATTTGCGCAATTCTGGATCCATGAATACCAGAGTTCTGCGTACTGGAAGATAATAGTCAGTATTTATCCATTTGGCATAAGGTTCTGATTCTGCTTCAGATACTTGTTTAGGCAAGCTACATCAAGATGGTCACTGGGTAAAATTTGGAAATAATTCTGAATTGAATTTTGTTCTTATGCCTTCAGGCACATCCAGGAATGCACATAGCGAGCTCTTGTGGCTGGCATGCATATGTAGAGCACAAAACTTAGGTACCTGGAGAGCTTTGCAGTCCATAATGGAAGGATTTTTTTGCGCGTTCATTGGAGAGCTGGTTTCTGAACTTGATTTCAAACATAGGTGCTGACATTCAACCTAAATCATATTCTAGGTGTCTGAAGTATACTGTAAATCTTGGCACACAAACTTTATTGGACCTCTCCCAAAGCACTTGTTAATATATCTTCTGAGCTTGGAATGGTCATTTACATCCAAAGGGAAAGAGCAAAATTCTACCAGAGAATACAGAAAGGGAAAACTCAGAGCACAGGGAGATATCCCAAAACGAAAGAGGGATCATTTGGGCGAAAAAAAAAGGTTTTCTCCAAATGAATTGGAGAAAATTGCTGAATTGCCTCCAAGCATTACTCTGAGGGACTGGAACAAAGTCCAGAATTCAGGTACCACAAGTGTCTGAAATTAAGCAGGATGAATTTGGGCCTATTGGGGTTTGTCTGTAGCATAGTTCAAGCACTGTCCCTTTCCTGAATTTTTACTGTCATAAAGAAGTGGAGTTATTCTTGGCAGAAAAAAGATAAATCTGTACACATAATACTGCACACATCCAAACAAAGCTTTATTTAATAAATATTTGACTTAGGACGATAATTTTATTGAGTCAGAAAGAAACTAAGAATACACTTGCATCACTCAAATACAAGTTTCACCTTAATTAGTTGCTTAACTGTTTCACTGTCCTTATCAGTCACTATGTTCCTTTCCTTTCCTTTCCTTTCCTTTCCTTTCCTTTCCTTTCCTTTCCTTTCCTTTCCTTTCCTTTCCTTTCCTTTCCGTTCTGTTCCGTTCTGTTCTATTGCATTCCTTCACAGGTCAACAAATATCTGGTATTAACTTCCAGCTATTTGGTTTTATACATGTTTCTGTGCATAAATGTGTTTGTATGTAAAGTTTAAAACAGTCTTTAGTGACTGACAGCTCTTCAGAAATGACAGTTTTAACCCAATATGTTATAATTGCATTAGTTGAACATGCTGGCCATAGGAATGAGTCGACAAAGACCATGTCACATCAACATGCTTAAGGTACATGATCAGCACACAGTACACCTATCAAAACACTACCATTGTTTATTAAACAAACCAACAAAATACAATTCTGTATTGCTGCCCACCAAATGCCGCTGTCTGATGTAAATACCACTGTGAAAAAAATCCAAGATTTAAATAAACTTTGGATCAGGCCCTACGTTAATTTTTTGTCCACTCTTAAGCATCATACTGGGAATGATTTCATTAATTTGCTTCTATATTTCATTAATGAAATGCATAAGAGAGCAGTACCAGGCCACTTTGAAAGTTTAATGCCAGCAAAATTGTGAAGAATATCATTTTGACTGTGTACTCTGATCATTGTTATGCTTTGTTGGAAGTGTCTGTATTATCACAAAAGTGTTGCATTGTTACAACTTGCATGGTTTTATTGCCTAACAAAAAGAAGTTTATAATGAATTTGGAGGGGGTTCCACTTTGGGGATATTCAACCCATTTTTGTGAGAATTGCATGGTTTATGAACGGTGACCATAACATGGAATATAACACTTCTCTAAATGCATCATACTGGATGGTGCAAGAGCCAGTTAGCAAAATATAGAATTTTTTTGCTCCCTTGAAAGAGTATTTATGTGTCACCTATCACATTCAGGCTTAAACACAGAAATAATAAGTTTCATCTTTATTTGTGACTGTTTGCAATTGGCTAAAGTGTATTTTATTGCCACTGAAAATGGTTTAATTGGATCATTACAGCGCATTATCTAGAGTCCTCCAATTAAACATTTCATTTTTCTTCCTCAATCAGCTGCAAGTATCTGGTATAATTTAGATTGCAGTTATGAGATTGTTGGACACAATCAAGGAGAAAGTAGATCCTAAACTCCAAGGATTCTTGGAGTCTCACCCCTCCAAGGTTTCCAAGGAGTCTTTCTTCCCCTTCTATGGCATGAAATCTGTAGGGAACAGGGGAACTATAACAATTATAACATACAAATATACAAACAAACATATAAACTGTAACAATTCAGTAGCAGCTCCAGGAGGCCAGTATTGCTGTAGGAAGATAGAACATAAGGTTATTTTCTTCCTGACTCAGATAAATGGCAATTGGGAATAGCAGAGAGACTCAGAACGTTTGGTCTTGCAGCCGGTTAATCTCATCGTTGTCATGCATTTGATGACCAGAGGTCTAGCAGGGCAGCACCACATTTCCATATAGCACTGGAAGATCTGGCCATTACTCTTAGTGGCAGAACTTGTTTGTGTCTGGAAAACTAGTTTAGCACTTGCAGCTCATCGTTCATTAGTCAAAGAACAATTCTATTTTGGGAACCTGTACCTACAGAAATCAATTTTTTTAGAATAAAGATCTCACTCAGTAAGTTTTGTTACTGTTTTTACATTTTAAAAGAGCACTGACTCTGATAACTAACTAATAATAGCTGGTTTTAAGCAGCTCTAGTCTTAGGATCTTACATTTTTACTCTGGTGATTTTTTTTTTTTGGTAAACTTGGCCAGAAGTGACCTTCCAGTGCTATTGATTTTATACATTTTATGTGTTTTAAACCAAGAGAGCAGTATCAAAGATATATGTCATTGACTTTGTACTGATAATATTTTTTGTCCCACTGATTGAAAAACACCAGTAAAGACTAGTTTCTTTTGTGTATTCAGCAGCCTTTTCTGAGTGAGTTGGGACCACAGAGACTTGTAAGGAATGGAACGATGTTCTGGRTCTTTTGCTCATTTTTGAGCATTATTTTTCAAAGCAAGGGTACTTTTTCTTTTAAATTGCAACTGTTTTACCTACTCCATTTAATAGTGACTTGGAACAGCTGCTTGTCAGTAACCTTAGCACTCGGAGGGCAAACACTGGCAATCAAAGCCTAGAGCCTTATTAACTCATGGGTGAAAATTCAAAATTTCAATGAGCTCATGCATTTCTCTTCCATTTTCATTAATGTCTTGCAGGGTATCGTTACATTTTTGCCTGATATTTTAATAGAAAGCCATTTTTTTCCAGATAACTTCTGGTGTAATGTTGTTCTCTATAGCTGTAGCTTAAAGAAGCAGACATGGCCTGATAACTAACCTTGCAGTATGCATGCTGCTGCTATATGCATCATCTCCCAAAGTCAGAGTAATGGTCTACAAATACTTAACAGATAGTGAGTGCTAAGGTTTTTTCGCTCTTATCCATTCATATTAATGAATAATGTAAAAGGCTTCTTTCTGAAATTTCTCCAGTGTTCCTCCATTAATTCTTTGCTACTTTCAGATTTTCATCATCACTGAATGAGGGTATTTCCCAGGTGCCAGGGTGCTTCCTTCCACAAAAGTGTAACCACGCTGCCATGTTAGTACCACAGTCCCACAGTGTTGGAAGAAGAGTCACCAAGTAGAACGTGCAATCTGAGGTCTCACGGCTGTAGAGACAGTGCTGTTACTAGTATTTAATTCTGCTAGTTGAACACCATTAATACTGTTGTATTAAATAACTTATCTGAACAGTCCACTTGCTAAAATATATATGAAAACTTAGACAGTGTTTGCAAAGATGAGCAATTACTTGCATTGTATTGCGGACAGTAGAGTACAGGCTTCAACTTCCCCTTGACAGCTACTTTCTGGCCATTCTAATTTTTTTTTCCTTATCCAAGACATAAGATATGAAACAGATACACTCATGGGACAATTTCTTTTTTTTTTCTCCCAACTGTCAGTACAATGCTACAAAAATATCATTTTAAATGGATGGTTTTAGATAAGTAGAATCGATTTAAAGTGATTTTGATATTTCTTTTAGATGTGATGTATATATAAAAGTATTTGCCTCTTCCTTTCCTCTCTTTCCTTCCCATTAAGCATTATATTTCCTGAGAATGACAATAAAGTGACTGTACAGCGTACTGAACAATGAGAAAGGAGTGGGAAAAGATTTATCCAAAAAGATAAATCTATTTTTTGAAGCAAATTGTGTTGTGTTTTGAAGAGCCAGTATACAAACATGAACCATATTATGAGTTTAAGAAAACAATATTTGTTTTATTGCACAGGCTCTCAGCATTCAGTTTTGCTATTCAGAGAAACAGGATTTAATTAAATGGCAGCTAGAGAGTGCAGTTAAGCAGAAAGACTTAGATACTCATATTAGGAAGGGTGAAAGCAAAAGTTTGTGATATTTAGCAAGGATTCCTCACCATTTCCCCTCTTTACTGTCTCTCCCAGTGATTTCTCTGGTCAGTTTGTCAGGGCATAATTTTACTGAAGCGTTAAGGGAAAGAGCTTTAATTGTTTGGTAGGGAAAGCAGAAGAGCAAGGAGAATAACATTTGCTTCTCTTCCTCATCCTTTCTTAATTGAGGAGGCAAATGAACATCTCCAAGGTAATGATGAACACCTCCAGAAAAATGATTTCAGAGTTGTTCAGCTCCCCAGTCATCTGAACATGCTGTCATTGTTTGTGCATGGTTCAGTTTTGATTGCTTAGCCAGAACACTGTGTATGCATTCATAACAAATGAAAATTGATCAGGAAGAAATGAGTGCAATTGTTAACTTTAATAATCTTTCCTCTAATTCATAATTGCTTACTAATTAGCTTATTTTAATGCTATGATTGCCTGAATTTTTGTACTTTGTTGAATTGTTTAAATCTATTAGGAAAGTCATTAATTGAAGAAATCTGATTCAACCTAGAAAATGCCAGTAATAAAAATTGTTTCCTCACACATTCTTTATAATTTTTCCCTAATAACCAATTTGCACTTCTTCTGAATAAAAGCTATTGCTTTTTAATGAGTATGTTTCTTGGTGACTTGCCTTTCAAACAGTTTTCTGAGCCTTGTGCAAATGGGACTTTAACTGTTCTGAGACATAAGTAGGAACACCTTTATGTTCTTTAGGAATAGTCAGTTTTATTCCTCTGAATTTTCTACTCCCTTTCCTTATAAGATTAATAGAAAAAAATGATTATATCAGTAAAAAATTACATTTATTTGTTTGTTTGGATCATCATAATTCCTTACACAAAACTCCCATTAATTTCTTGAGAAGGCACTTAAACAGTAGTTTTGTAGATATAAAACTATGTCAAAGTGGTCTCCTTTAAAACAATACTGGATTAAAACTATGTCCTTATGTTAGCTCAGAGCAGGAACAGATTTCATGAAAGATATCATAAGATACCTAGACAACCTTGGAATTTAAATGTGTTCTCAATTAGACTGCACATAGCTAATGGACATGAAGAGTGTTTTTCTTCTTAATCCCCTGATTTACCAGCTCTTATACTAGACATGCTGTCTAAGTGGAGCTACAGCCTGTCATCCTTTGGAAATTCTGGTTCAATGTGTTGGAAGCTGAGCTCTTTTACAATGCCCCAGTACCCTGACTTTTAAGATCCAGCACATCTCTTAAGGATGGAGTGCTCTCATGTAAATCAGTTTCCTTAAAGAACTACTTCAGCTAAATTAACACAAAAACAATTCCAAAATAGACTACTTAGTATAAGGGGTATAGTATATATTAGTATATAAGGCATAAATATGCAGAATGACAGTGAGCAAGTCAGTGCCTACCTAGCACTAAGCTTTTATAGTCTCTCTCCCACTACAGAGTTTAGTTAATTAGCTGGCAGATGCTCCACAGCCTTTGCGCTGGTGACTGTGCTTCTCGTGAAAATCATTCCCTATCCAGATTCTTCAAAGAAGGAAACCCCTGCCTGGGGACCCCTTTATTCCCTTTGCATGGAAGGTCCTTCAGGTGATCTACTTGGGTTTAAAACTCTTCTCTTCCCCAGAAATTTCTTAATGCTTTTCTCAGCTGGGAGARATTTTTGATCTTACTATCACTTCCTCAGTGCCTGCTTTCTCTTGGATTGGAAATGTAAATGGCTGAGTGTGAATCGTTTTGCCCAGACAGTAAATAAAGACTGTTAACCAATATAACCCACGATAAAGCAAAAAACTGTTACCACCTGTTAAACAATATTCAAACCTGAAAGCAGAGCTTTCTCATACATTGATCCTAATATTATATACACATTCATGTGAACTGATGATTTATGTCACACACAAATAGACTTAGCTCTTTATTGATTTCACCTGGGATGAGACACAGAATAACCAATCTGTTTGGGATGGTAAAAGACTTGCGGATGACACCATATTAATATCTGTAGGAGATATGATAGAGATGGTGAGCTTTGAAAGTTAGATCTGCTTCTGGGATGTGTTTGGACTTCTGTGTACCTGTCTGCTGGTTTTCAGACAAGTCATTTCTGATCTTTAGAAATCTTTGCCTTAGATGAAACTCTGGAAATGTAATAGTGTCTAAAATCACTGTTTAAATATTCCAGCAGTCTTATGGCTTTGGGAATGTTTTTGTTCTCTTTGACACTGGAACTGCTGTCAGGCTGTTGCCTATTACCTGTTACCTTTTTCATTAAATAAGCTTAAAGAGAGCAAATAACAACGAATATGCAATTTACATTCTAGCACTTTAAATATTAAACAAGGCCCTCAGAGCAGTTTTCATACACCTGTTCTGTGGACTGCAAAAACCATGGGCAAAGACTTAGACAAAAAGATGGTGCTTTGGATTCTCCATTGCAGGCATCATCCACAGCCCCAGCTACTAGAAAACCTAAACCTAAACTTCTTAGCAGTTTTTTCCTGGTTAATTCTCAGATTCCTGAGAAGCTTGGAGCTCCGCTTCCAATGCCTAACACCTCTGAGTATTAGGCATTTATCTACCTATATCCAGCTGAAATCAAGGATTGGGCCTCTGTCACAGAGCCTGAACTTGTAGGTATTTTTATTATTTCTCTGACAAACCAATTAACTGCATCACAGCAAAAATTCAGGGGATGCTCCATGCGCTCAGAAGGCAGCGGAGGCAAAAGCAGGGCTCTCTGCATTCCAGACACACCACAGATGTGAGACACCTGCATTTTTTCCTCCTTTCTGCTCAAGAATTGAAGGCACCAGGAGAGTGCTCTTGCAATATTTCTTACATTTCTTGGAACCAGCCTTCTGTGTGAGATACCTGTGACTTAGAGAGAAAGAGCACACATAAGGTCAGTGGAATATTTGTATAATTTATCAGATGACTATGTCATGTGCTTAGCATTTCCTTTCGACCAGTCCAGACCAGCTTCACACAAAATATGAATCCAGGCTTTTTTCCTTGTTCCTTTGTTTTCTGGAACTCATTCAGAGAGAAGAAATTCTCTCTGTATGCTGCATAGTTACTTAACATGCTGCATAGCTACTTCACTAAGGATGCCGGAGTTCTTCAGAACTCAGGATCTTCTTCCAGGTCCCTGCTTCCCACAAGCTAGGTGTTCCAGTGCATAATTTAAGAAGTCCCAGATTTCATATTATCTCTAGCCCTAAGTTTCTTAGCTACCAGTACTTGCTCATTTCAGTTGTTTTGTCTCTGGTAGGCTTACTTGCTTTTACTGCTGAAGGTTATCAGTAGAAAGAAAGAAAAAAAAACCACAAGGATGTCACAGAATCACAAGACAGCAGTGATATTTGTGTCCATCAAGGATGGGGCACTGTAAAGCCTCCAGTGCATATGCTGGTTCACTACTGGAACAAGTAAGAAATACCACAATTCTTGTCCCTCCTTTAAAGAAGAAAATTCATTACAGTCTTGGGAAGGAAAGGCACAAAAACAGAGACAAAATTACAGCCATGCTTGGTCTGAGCAAGAATCATACAGACTGCAGTCTCCATTTCTTCCATTGCTTTTCAGACCAGCTTTACCATATCTCTCTGTTTCATTGCTAGGTTTCCATCAAGGGAAATTTGTGCTGATCTTGGTCAAAATGCATGTTTGCTTAATTAGACAGACAATGATAGACCTATAACCGTGGTAGGATGAAGATTACTTTTTCCCACAGGGCTAGCAGAGACTTAATTTCAGCTACTCAGCTGTCATACTCTTTTCAGAGATGTGTATAGGATGAGAGACAACAGACACAAGCTGCAATAATGGAAATGCAGTTTTCCAAAATTACAGCCAAAGATTTTTCATACCCCTAAAACAGGTTTCTACAATTATTCTGTGCTCTGTGATGTAAAGTCAAAACAGGTATTTTTCCTAGAGAAACAGTTCTCATGAGTTGTGAATGTGGTTCTTTTTTTCTCAGCTGTGAGGAAGACTTAACTGTTCTCACTCCACACTCATTTCCATCTGAGCAAAAATCATTTAAAAGACATTATTAATGCTATTCTCCCAAACATCATTAAATCCATCTACATTGACAAAAACATGCATTGCTATTACTTTACAATAAATTCTGTTTCTCTTTTCTTAGAAAAAAAAAGAGTGCTCTTCCATGATCTGAAAAACAAAGCAGCAAATACTCCCTTCTCCATCCTTCCAAAAAAGAATTAGTCTTAGGTACAGATTTATCAGATGTGCTTATATAACACTTATTTAGCTTATTTAGCTATAACTTGTGAAAGAAACATTCCTAGATTTTTCAGCATTGACTTTTTTTTTCCTACAGTAATACTCATAAGTGAAATTTAAGTAATTTATGAATTCTCATAAGCAATATGCTAAAAAAAAAAACCATAAGGCCAGAAATAAGGTCTTGTTGTCTCAACTAATTTGAGGAAAGTCTTGCAGTATTAATTCACACGTTTTGCTCCTGACTGTTCATCCTTTTTGGTAACATTTGCCCTGAAGATATGAGATAATACCTTACAAGTGAGAAACTCTTTTCAGTTTAAAAGCCACATGCTGTATTGGCATTGAATGTGGGAATTATGAAGGCAGAATGGGATGCATTTGTATCTTATTTGCATGCCAAAATTCAAATTGTTCTCCTGGCTGTGGTTTGTATTATAACACTGTTGCTGGTTCTGATGCAGACACAGTTCCAAAGATGTGGGTATTTGTTTGAGTGAAGTCTTTATCTGCATGTTTTGCAACTCAGGTTTGCATGATAGAGCAGCATAAGTAGGAAAACATGAAAGAGAAATAGTGAAAAAGCACATGAAATACATCATTCTGAAGCCATTTCCTCCTGCACAGACTTATTCTACAAAGACTTACTTTGTTTTATGTACTTACCAAGTTAGAATATGTTAAAGACAGACCATTCAGTTAACAGAAAGTATGCATCTCATCAGCAATAAAGAAGAAAGACAATATATTAGATATTTACCAGAAAAAAAGGAGATACAACAAATGTTTGCAATATGTCTGCTTCCTTATCCTAAGAAATCCTGTACTAGTCCTGCCTTTTCTAGTCTACATGTTCTTATTCCAGTTCCATTTGCAGTGCTTCCTATTTCTATTCTTCAGGCTTCCCCACTCTCAATTTGTCCACAATGTAACTCTTAATCTGTTTTTTCTTTTTTTCGTCTCAGTCATAATCGCCAACCCTTGCCTCCCTTCTTAACACGAGGTTGTCCTACTGTTTTCTAGAACCTTAATCTCAATTTCTTGACCCACCTAGACCTGTTTCTTTCCTCAAGCTCTTCAGTCAAGTTGAGCATCACCAATTTTGACTTCCAATCACTTCAGGAATCATTTGTCCCAGGCACTTTGCTGGACTAATATCAGTCTCCTACCATGCCGATCAGGCTATTTCTTTGCTTGACCAGTCACAGTCTCCACCACAGCCACCCACTCCTTGCCCTTGTCACAAGCCAGATAGCTTCTGCCCTCAACATCTTCCCTTAAACCCACTAAAATACTGACACTTTTTAAAGAAAAGATATTTAAATGTTAAGAAAATATTTTTTTTCTTCCTTGCTGTTTTTCTTGACATGCCTCAGTTGTTCTCTGTTGGGCTTTTTTAATCAAAAAATAATTTCAGCCTGCAACTTATTTCAGCACGGCAAGTTTCACCACAGATGATAGATAAAATGGCAACAAAGTTACTGGAATTAGAGTCTTATGAAAGGAAGTATCATGCAAACTTAAAAAAAGGCATCACTACCTTCCCCAGCTCTCCTGAGTTTCTTCTTCATCCTACATTTTCCCAATGTTTTCTGAAGACAGATGATAAGTAACAGCCTGTATAAACATTTGAACATCACTTGTTGCACTCATCATAAGTATGTATTGGCTGAACAACAGGACTCACTTCACAAACACTACAGGTGTCTCAGGAATAACACAGTCCAGGGTGCTCTTTAATATTAGAGGTTCCAAATACGCATCAATTTTAGATTTTTTTTTTTCCCCAGACACTTCTATTCTCTTCTATGCCTAATTTTCACATTTAGTATTAAGGTCGATCATATTTAGTCTGTAACTGTAGGCCAAGTTACATAAGTCTGAAAGTTTCCACTCTCCCTTCCTGTTCACAAATTTAGAGACTTTTAGCAGCAGACTGACTGTAAGTCAGATTTTTAAGCAAAATGGTTGCATCAGTCAGTAGTAGTGGTGATTTTAGAATGATAATCAGAAAACATATCTAGAAAGTGCTGTGGTGTCAGGCATGCTATAATTACAATATATAATTGTGTTTAAAATGATGCTTATAACAGACCCAACATGTATCAGAACTTTGTGAATGTATGAAAAGAAAGAGAACTAATTTTTGAGCATTTGGATTGCATGTACAATACAGGCAATTTTTAAAATCATTTTTATTACCTTAAATAAACCTTTAAGTGGGGCTAGGAAGTGCATGATGCCCTATTTACCTTCTTCATAAAGCAAATAAAACTAGTTATTGACTTAATTTTTTATGTTTATGTCCATTAGAGGAATATGCAGAAATAATTTCCATAAAAAAGAGAAAGGTGAGTTTGTAATTAATGACTTTCTTCCTGTAAGTTGTTTCACCTTATCAAATTGACACCCATTAGGAGTTTCAATTTCAGATTTTTTTTTAAGTAGATCTGATTGGGAGATCTCTGGCTGAGTATTTTGTAGGAAAACTTTTTTTTTTTTAATTATAGCTTTTTTGAGGCAATGTACTGCTTTCAATTAGTTTTATTCGGGAAAGATACCTTAAGTTCAGGATGGAATAAGCCTATTTGTTGAAGCTATAACATATCCCAGAAACTTCCTGGTCTTGCCAAAGGGCCACTGTAAATTGGCTAGTGGTAGAGTACAGCACATCCACCCCAAGCCCTGGGTGTCTTTTCAGGCCTCGCATTGGAAACTCAGTTCTTTCACATTCTGGCTGTGTGCTCCAACTGTGGGATTCACTTTGTCCCTGTTTTTGGAAGAAATCTTATATTCACCTCACAGTGAAACATTGTGGAAATACTAAAAATTTTGGGAAAAAATTATTTACATTCTTTGTTGCGTAGGGAAAGCAGGAAGTCACTTTCAGAAGGATCTGATTTCGAGCACCATTTTCAAGTGTGCTTCTTAAATAACAGAGACTTAACCTTTGTGTTAGTCAGGCAAGAAGACCACAGAGGAAAAAAATCACTGGATTGAATATACTGGCATTTCTGACACACCGCTCTGTGTTCCTCCATTTATTGTGACTTGGCAGGCAATAAATAAACCTTGCATCTGAGTTTATAACACAGGGGAGTTCTGAAGTCTATCTCAGATTAGAACTGTCATAGTGAACAGCTATGCTTTTTAATATGGAATGAACAGCAGAGGAAAGAAATAGGCACTAGAAAATCAATTGCATGAAAACTAACTTCTCTCAAATGCTAGCATTCCTCCAATCATTTTCCCAAAACACAACTGAGTAATAATTGTCTTCTAAAACCCTGTCAGCCCTACTTCTAGAGAGCAAAACTCATCTTTCCTAACAAATTAGGCCAATTCTGTCTGTGTTGAAAGTATGTGTTCCTGAGAACCTTTAAAACATGTAATGGAAAGAAGTGTGACTATACAGGCTAGTGCTCAAAAATCAAAAAGGGAGAAAATCTCCTCACTTGTGAAAGACTAAGAAAGAGGTGCTGCCACATATGACCCCCTTATTCAGAATAAAGACTGTTTATTTGAAGGCTAATAAGATATGTCATTATCCCTATTAGATGCAAGTCCTTCTGGAGCTTGTCAGAGTATCTGAAAGTGGCTGTGAAATACAAAAACAGAAATTATATGTGTGGCTTTAGGGGTTTTCCATTCTGCCATCCCAGAATACCAGTGTTCTGGGAGAAATAGAACTATAGCTAAGTGGAATAATGGGTTAAAAAGTGGAATTGTAAATAATCTCTAATTTTATACTACAAAGATGTCACTCAGCCTTTTAGTTAAAATCGTTTTGACATGTGGAATCTGATTTGCTGTGATGACACTGAAGATTTGTGCTGTTATAACTCAATTAATGCAAAAGAAATTACACAGTTGTTTCTGGAAAAACATAAGAGAGACTCATGGTCACAGTCTGGAAGCTGTAAAAATTAATGATATCTTTTCTTTGTTTCCCTAGCTCCTGTCCACTACTTTCAATGTGTCTTCCTAAATGGACCTAATGGGTATGGACTGCAATTCCCTGCTAATCCACCCTCCAAAAAGGAAGAAAAGACTCACTCAAAGACTTCCAAGAGAAAGACAAAGAAACCTGGGCAGTAGAGAGACTGTATCCTGCAATTATTCACGTTTTGCACTTTATCTTTTCTGCTGAACTCCACAGTAGTTACAGTGGTACCCGTCATTGCAAGAATGTTGGTCATATGCACCTGGAAAAGTTTCCATTTCCATGGGGTAGAGGCAAACAAGCAGTAATGAACTGTGTTTGACAAAGGTAGAAATGTAAAAGTGCCCCATTTCTTGTGGAAAGGCTGCAATGCTAACAAAGCATTGGCCTGACTCTGTATGAGTGTGTGCGTGTTGTGCGTGTGTATTTTCCTGCATCCTCTGCTCTTTTTGTTTTTCTCTACCTGCTCAGCATTAAAGTGAGTCTATTTCTCATTTAATCATATTTAAGGAGGGAAAGTATGAATGTAACTGTTATATCAGCAAGATTGCAAGGCTACCTGCAATCCTAAATCATTTCTTCTTAACCTTCAATCAAATTGCTGACAGGAAAAAGCCTCACTAAGTCATGAAAATGTGTTCTGTGACTGGTGCTATTTTTATGTCTCATTGACCAGTGTAGCCTGAAGTTCTCACTTTGAGCAGCTTGGTGTACATCAGTAAGTTCACTCTCCAAGCCATGTTAATGATGAACATTTACTTTTAGCTTGAAGAGGTAAAAGCATGGTGTGTTTGCCCTGCCTGTTGGTGAAATCCAAACTCTTCACTTTCTAAAGCCCAAAGTGAGCAGAGAAAGTGAAACAACATGGCAAAGGTGAGGGAAACCAAGGGTCTGACAACATGAAGGTCCCAAGAAACAGAAAATCTTTTTTAATGCTTCTACTTTTCTTTTTTGGATAGAGTTCTAGAGTTCAAATCAGACTGACTTGCAGCACAGACCATGCAAATGGATAATATGCCAGCCAACCATTTGCTGTTAGAATAAGTCTGATGGAAAACTATGATGTGAGATATCAGTCATGAAACTAAACCAATCCAGATTTCCAGGTGAAAATGTCAATTTGATATGATATCAGATCAGTGAGAAAAAAAACAACAACATATGCAGTAGCCTGGGTAGCTGATTTTACTAGACGAAAAGGAAGGATTCCTGAGCTATTAGAAGGATTTCCTCCAAATGCACTCTATTGTTGATAAATTACAGATGAGGACTGCAAGTAGATGTGTCAATCCTCAACCTTCTTGTGTTTATTTCTGCAGAAATAACTGATTAGTTACCTTAAAAAAGATGACATTTGATCTGTGTGGAGGCACATGACTATAAATTGGCATCTCAATTGTCTGTATGTCCAGTAATGTAAATAATCACGCATTTTTTGCAAGCTGCTATTTGTTTGTATTTTATTACTATACTTTTGCATTTAATCTGTGAAATATACAGCAGTGACCTTAGTTATATAGTTACCAGGTGAAACATCATGAGGTTCAACGTACAACTTGGCTACTCACAGAATCTGATCACACCAGTAACTATATACTGCTCTTTCATTTTTAGCATAGTTCAAGATATCACTCTCTTCTCCTGCCTCCTTTCCCTGCCACCCATTCTTATCTTAATCAAATAATTGACTTACACGAGTTTCAGACAACTGAGTCCTTGACAGATTAGGGCAGTTCAGAAAGCTTTGTTGTCAAGTTATTGAGTCAGGTTCGCACAGTCTGATTGCTGCTCACCACCCCATGTGGACTGAGTTCTTGTCTTAGACCACTCCATATTGTACAGGTCCTGTGTTGCAAAATCTGTCACAGCACCAAGCAGCCTAGACAGTGGTTTTCGGAGAGAAGTAGAAACCCTCTTGCCCTAGAGGTAGCGGTTCCCATGTAGGGGCACACTTCAGTGTGAATGCCTCCACTGTCACCTGTGAAATTCTGAAGATAAGTGTAGGTCTGTAGAGCTGTCAGGCAAGAATTTTTCATGATGAAATGACAGTCTTTAATTTCTTTTCAGTAGGTGTTTTTATATTTCCAGTGGCTTTTTTTTTCCTTTGCAATCTGTGATTTTGTGTCTATTATTATGGATGCTATTGCCCTAGGTTTTTACTGTGAAAGCTGTCTTAAAATGAGATTATAACTTTCTGAAAATCAGTTAATTTAATTCAAAACTTTATCTGATTTAAATCATCAGGACAAGATTTTATTATGCTATAAGCTGTTATTCTTTTCAGCTTCTTTTGCTAAAATAAATTTTGTGCATTATAGTTATTCCTATTTGAATTGGGAGATGACAAGAATGTGTTCCAGATCTCATTCCCATAATGTTTCAGTTAGATATCTGAATGGGTTTGGAAACATAAACATTAAATATCAGTGAACAAGTGGTATAGAATCAGCCATTTATTGTCATTTCCTAATCTCAGCCACCGTCTTGAAAAATAGAGGAAACAGAGATCCACTCTCAAAGCGGCAATTATTTTTCTCCATAAATTAAATTTGCCTGGAATCTTAAAAATAAGTTATTTGAATTGCATGGTTTTACTCAAATTAGTCTGAAATATTGCAAAATCATATGCTGATTGTTATCCATTTTGAAAAATAAAGAACATAAATCACGTGCCAGAGGCTGTGTTTTCTGCGAATCCAAAAGTGGATGATAAGGATTTACATATATAAATAATCTATTCTTACTAAGTATATACAAGTCTTCTGAATATGAAGAGACATGGCATTTTTTACCATTAGTCTGGAAAATGAAATTTAGACAGATCTTATACACCTTCTGCAACTGCTGAGTGTTGACTCAGAATGGCAGCAAATTCCTATTTGTCCAACACTTAGGGTCTCCACTTAGAACACAATACAAAACATGCAACCAGTACACCAATGCACAGATTGATCACTGAAATCTAGAACTACACTGCCAGCTTTTTTCTAAACAGATATTTACTACTTAGTACAGTCTAGTTTAGATGAAAAATTCCCTGTAGAAATATTCTATTATGACACTGTGCTTTAATCCAACATAGTATGAGAAGTGCGATAAGCACAGGTGTAATTCAGTTGCAGGTGGACATGTCTTTATACATCAGGGCATAAGCAGGTGCTCAGGATAGCAGACGAAAGTCTCCTCCTTTTCTTATTCTACTTAATGCTTTGCTTCCACTCCAGCATCTCACTGTGTAATCTACTGTGTACAGGAAGAAATGAATGAAAGACTTACTCTATTACAGAGAATGCTGGCTGTCTAGCTACTTGGACTTAAGTCAGCTGCTGACTGTCCACAGTCACATACCATCAGTAGCACTTCTTTCCAAGGAATCAAGATTTTGGAAACCAAGAAAAAAAGAGAAAGAGAAGGTGGGTAGTATTGGAGAAGGAGAATGGGATGGTGTGAAGGGTTGGTAACTGACAAGAAAGAAATATCATAATGTGTTATGAGGGCCAGGTAGAAAAAGAAAGGTAATTTGTTTTGGAGAAGACAACTGGGGGAAAAAAGAGTTATAAGGAGATCCTGCGATGTTAAGGGTGATATTGCACAGAGGTGAGAGAAGTGGGTAAAGAAAAGATTGCAGCAATGAAGGCAGAGTTTCAGGGCAACCTTTGAAAGTGTAAGAAGAAAAATAAAGAGAATTTTAGAGAGGGTACAAAGAACAGAGGAGGACTTAGGATTTGGACAGTAGGCAAGCTGAAAATTTTGGGAGAGAAGGAAGATTGACTTGAGCAAAATATCTAAAATATAAAGAGCGAGAAAGTTTGAGATGAAAGGATAATGCTTAATGTTATTTAAGGGAGAACAGGAAACAGGAGGCTTCATTAATCTTAGTTAGGTATTTTTAAATATTTGATATCTGGTTCTTTATTCAATTCTCAAAGGTGGATACCTTTGAATGGCACTCCAAAACTACACTCTGGGAAGAAATCACTAGGAAATACTGAGCATAGGAGGGTTTCTGATAAACAGCCACTGTACGAATGCAGTTCTCAGATACCCCTTGAGAACTGCAGGCAGACCAAGTCAATCACAGCAGCTTTTGCTCCAGAACCTGAGACCTCACCTGAAGGTATGGATTTACAGCTATAATTTCAAAGGCTAAAGCAGGGCATGGCCTCTTCATCTGAAACATCACTTTTAAATGGAGGAGGTAGGAGTCCAGTCTCTGCTTGACAGATTTCATATTTTCTCTAAGCTCTGGGGAGTGAGATAAAATGAGGATCACTAAAAGAAAGCAGTCAGAGTTTTACTTGATGTGCCTGGCATACTTTGATAAAGTCTTTTAGATAAGGCTCTAAGATATATAAGCACAGGAATACCTCACTCTTGAAATCTGCTCAGCCCTGGGCAGGAGATGAGTGCAGAGTTGCTCCTGTGGAATATGCACAGAAGAAGAAGCTTCAAAAACTCAGCTTCATTAAAGTTCAGGTGATATTTCTGCTTTATTTTAATATTCCAGAAGGAAAAAACACAAAGGCAAATAAAAACATGAAGCATGTATTATTTCTATACCTGAAAATGTCACTAGATATCAGGATCTCGCACCATTTATTTAATGAAGTCCTGCAGAAATCTCCAGCTAGCCAAATAGATAAAAAACCACATTATTCAGCTGTGGGAAAAACCTCCCTAATCAGAGTGTACCCCTCAATGCAGGAGAAGCCTCAGCCTTTCAATTAAACAATGAAATAACATGACTCATCGTCTGTGCTCTTTGTCTTGGTTTATGGATTCCTGTGTGTGCTCCTTGCTCGTGATACATCCTCTGTATAACAATCTGTTCTGCAGTGCTCATGTCTCACGGACACTGTTAGTTATTGCTATAAATACTTCTCATGAGTTTTCTTCATTTTTCAGTCTTGTCTCTTATTATGATAAAAATAGTGGTCTTTTTAGAACACCTTTTTATTTTGCCTGGTCCAAAAGCCCAATTTAAATTACTCACTGATGCTTTTTTTTGGAAAAGTATTGCAAAAAGATGCACTTTCCAGATATCACTGTTATTTCACGGGGGAAAAAGGATGTTCTGCTTTACCAATATGCACCAGATAAAATTTGTTTACAACTTTGGACCTCTTTCTTTGCATTAATTTCAAAGTGAAAAATATGCTCCAGGGACCAGTGCGACAGCTGTGTTCCATTTAGTTTGGTTCTTGCCTAAGAAAGGCCTAAGTGGTCTCATTTCATAGAGATGAAAGATACTTGGACCACAAGCAAACTTCTTCCCAGATTGTTTTTTACCTGAAAGCTGTTTTTTTTAATTTTCTCTCAAGGCCTCTTTATTAACGTGCCCATATCCTAAAATTTTTAGTTCTTTTCTCAGTCTATTGAGAAATTGTAATAAAGAAATAATATTACTGCCAGTGTGAACCAGCAAATCACTGAATAAGATTGGTAGTGGAGGTAATAAGCAGCTTTTTCCTGATAAGTGGGATGTTCGCTACTGTAATCCTACGGTTTCTTCATTTTTGTGCCTAATTTTGCTCAGAAGTACATTTAGTCTGCCACCTACCACATAATAAGTTCCAGCTAGCACAAAAAAAAAGTCTTTGAAACCAAATCGCCAAACTGAATAATTGCAATTATTGTAAAGAGTAAACAGGAACACTTTAATCAGCTTCTTCCTTATTCTGCTGAAGGGCCCTACAAAATGATGGTCTTGCAGTTTTTAGACCCTACAGACAAATGGCAAAATAAAGCTGTTGATGTTAAAGCTCCAAAATACTTTCCAGCTGGATGGTGAAGATAGAAATGCATATTTATTGCAATCCACCTACCATACTTCTTTTCTTTCAGAAAATGAACAATGCAGAGGAGGAGTCTTGAGTACCATGCTGTTAAATTAGAGCTTAGCTGTAGCATTTAAATGAAGAAAAGACAACATGAAGACAACATGATGAGAACCCTCTGTATGTCTCTGTAAATATCGTATCTTCCTGTCAAAGTGATATGGCCACCCTTTCTTAAAACAACTGGTTGTCTTTGTTCTCTTCTTAACCTTTATGTGAGTGAACTTAAGTTTGATCTGAGAAAATCTGAATAAATTGCTACTGTTTGGCAATTTTATAGAGTGTGGAAGGCAATACTGTGTTTCACTATAACATATATATCTATATCTATATCTATATATCTTTGTGTGCATACATATGTATACATACTTGCATACTTTCCACTGACATTTTGGTTGGAATGACAACATGTTCTTTGATAGAAAAAATTAGTAAAGTAGAACAAGGAAGTTGTAACATAAGTGGTCAATCAGAATAACACTAATTATTCTTTTAAAATTCAAAGAAAATGTATCAGAAAATTTTAAGAAAGTAGACTTGAAAAAATAAAGTAACAAAATACTTGGGTTTATGAGCAGATTTTAAAAGTCTACCTAACTGTTTAAAGCAAACAGAGCTTCTTCCTTTTTGTTTATTTACCAAGACTGTTTTTCCCTGAATGTCTTGCCAACATAATTATCATCTCTGGGCTCAAGTCCAGCGGCTATCAAAGTCAATTGAATTCTATAGACTTTAAGGAGGTCTTGATCCAACCACTAATGTGCTTTTCTTTAAGTGGTTGATCATTTAGTTAATCGTTTTGGAAGCTTCCCCAAAAAGTAGGAGATAAATTTGAAATACTGAAGTATTTTTTTGCATCTTTGTTTTCAAAGTGAAAGCAGAAAAGGCACTTGAAAAATTAGTCACGATGACAATGAGGTTACTAAATGCTAAATGTCACTGAAAATTAAACATCTGGGTGCTTCAGCTTTCAGGAAATAAAACCAACAGCATGCTTCATGCCTCTAATTTGCCTGAAACCTAATGATTTCAGGAAAAAATAGTCTAGCCATTTTCAGAAGGCTTATAACAGCAGTGTTGATGTCCTATTGTTTCCCTGGGTTAGAAGTAACAACAATGATAAGTCTGTGTAATCCAAAGTCAGAAAAATTGTCAAATAAATCGAGGTATGGCAGACCTGCTTACATTTGTCATAGGGATATTTTGTAGATCCATCTGTTTGTGGGCAGCTTTATCTTGGATGGTAGTGATTGGCACACTGCAATAAAAAGGGTTTCTGCAATTTGTAAATTCTCTGAAAAAAATCCAGCAATAGAGAAGTTAAGAAGGGTTGAATATGACCCCATTTAATAGATTTTGCCCTTCACATTGAGAATCCTGCTACAAGGGCTTCTACGATGTGCAACCATTATCGTTCTTTTGCTCCCAAGAATGTACCATTCTCTACTTTTGTATAGGTACATGTATAGTTTTACAGTGTTAAAACATTCTCTAAGAACAATACGCTATAAAGATTGAATCACTGGCTAAGAAACAATGGCCTAGTTTTGGTATGGAGCTGAGTTTTTTAGGCTTATACTAGGACTATCAGTATAAGCAAGCTAAAATTCCTATTAAATCAACCACTTTTATTATTTTGTTTGTTATGTAAATGTTTTAATCAAAACTTTAAAGGGAAAGAAAAATGTTTGAAAAGTAAATTGGGAGGCTGCTTGATACTTAGTATGATTACTCAGTAATATTGTGGAAGACCTTCTCAAGCATCTCTGTACACTTTAAAGGTTGTTTTTAAATCACAGGAATGGACATTCAAACCCAAAATCGTGGCATAGATAATAGCTTCTGAGATGTCAGCAATGATTGCTTTTAAAACTGAGGATGGCATCTTACCTATTGATGACTCAGATACCAACCACTTGAAAATCACATTTAGTGGAGTTGTGCCACTTCAGCAATCTGAGGATATAGCTTTCATGGTCATTGCTAAAATAGCATGCAAAGACTGATGGGAAGAAATGTCTGTGTATGTGTGAACTGTAGCAAGTCACCTGTAGTTCTATAGGCATGCACATGGAGACAGCTATGCTCTTGTTGCCAGAGCATACTTGTAAATTCATGGAATTTAAAGCCAATAAATGACCTTCCATAGGCCATCATATTTCATTCTCTGGCATTTTTGCATAAGTTTAATAGCACATACAGGAATAAAGCACAGCTGTTAAAAGTCCGTCTTGGACGAACTGAACAGAGATTTGTAGATTAAGTCCCCTCTTTCTCCTGTATTGTTTACATTTATAAGAGGTCTCACTCTGCAGAGCTCCCAATCTCACCTTTTCACAAACACTACCACCATTATTTTAGTACTGATTTAAATCATTTTTCTCTGACTGATATTGGTGAAACTATGTCAATTCATTTTTGTATGTGAACCTCAAAACTGCATTTTGTCTACTGTGAAGACCTGCAGGAGGCAGAGAGCTGAACAAAACCCTTCACAGATGTTCTTCAAGAGAAAGAAAGAAACGTGGGAAAGCTTTACAGCTATAATGCTTTTAATTTTAGAGCACTGAGATGTTTACCTAAGACAGCAGCTTAGTTGGTAGTAGTTGTGCACATCTAGGGTTTGGACATCAAAATTAACTGAATTAAAGTCTTTTAATGTTTAATAATGGACAATTCTTTTTTTTTTTTTTTTTTTTTTTTAATGGAAAGCCTTCCAAAGTTTCCAAGCTGCTTTATGCCTGCTTTATGAAGCAAATTTTAGACTTGTGAGAAGGAGGCCTGGGGGCTAACTACTGGAGCAGAAAATCACATGTGAGAGAGAGAGAGACTGAGAGCACAAGCATGAGCACAGGTGAGCTGGTGGGAGCTTTCCTCACTGAGGAAGCCTTACTTCCACTTCTGCAACTCTCCGCCTACAGCTGAGAGGAGAGGCCAGGCCTGCAAGGAGCCGCCCACACCTCGGGAAGCAATGGGAAGCAGGAGGACAATGAAAGCAAAGAGCAAAGTCAAGGCATGAGGAACATGAGGCCCTGGGCAACCCAGAGATAATAAAACGCAAGAAACCATAGCTGCTGCAAACAAATTTTAGTATCGTTAAGCATTTTCTATCCATCTTTGGGACAGCAGCACTCCATTTTGCGTGTACGTCTGAAGAGCTGTCTCTGCATGTACCTTGCTTCTGTTCAGCCTTTTGAATAAGGAATTCAATTCATTTGCCTTGCAAGCCACAAGCAGGCCTTGTCTGCTTTTGTTTAATTATTTTTGTAACTTTGATGGATCTCAGTCCCTGATCAAATCAATTGGCCTAGCCAACATAAATCTGCTGCCATGCAGTTGAAACTGCTGACCATCTGAAATATTAGCATTTGTTCTTCCTTCCCTCTCTGTGTCTGGCAAGCACCCAGATATACTGAGCTGTTCCTACCGTCCTCTGCTGATGGACAAACAGCACCACAGACCACTTTGCCCACTGGTTGTGCTATTACTTTCTCTGGGGAAATATAAATTGCCTCTCTGCTGTGTGATCCTAGTGCTCTTTGGAAAAACAATGGCCATGTGCTGGATAACTACTAATCAGAGAAGGCTTGCTTCTGTGATGTGCTGGAAACTTTGACTCTTCCTAGGAATTGAACTGCTTTCACCTCACAGAGAAGTTATTCGGCACCCACAAGTTAAGGCCTTAAAGTATTTACAAAGACAAAGCTCATCATATGTGTGAAGACTCAAATTTCATTTGCTATTTTAGTTTCTCGGAGCCAGGCTGATACCCACCACAATGCCAAAGAGACCTCCAGGCAGAGTTCTGCCAATCTTTTCTACACTGGGAGCTCTGTAAATTATTATTAGTAACTATCATTTGCTGTATACTTGCATAGGGTTTGGTACGCATTCTTAATATAAACATTGACCATGATAATAAACTGTGTTAATAATTATATCCTATGAAAATTATAATTCAGTTTAAAAAATCATCTGTTTTTTAACAATCTTGTTCCAATATATATTACTGTGTTTATAGCTGTTTTAGCCTTGAAGTTGACATAAGCAGAACAGTCACTGCTAAGCTCGTCAAATTTAAAAAACTAAAAAGGATGTGGAATTTCACAAATCAAATGGATAATACATGAGTTCTATCCCCTTGTCCAATCTCACTGGACAATAATTTCTATTATACCCTCACAGGTACAAGAAAGGCCCCAGAACTCATCAATGTGCCTGAAAGAAATACCTCAACTGTTCATACAAAGTTGCATGAGGAAAGATGACATACTAAATTAATTTTGCTCTTTTCTGCTCCTTTTATATGTCCAAAGACATCATCAGATGTTTTAAATAATTTTTTCAATTCAAACAAATATTAGATCTGTTCCCTTCTGTTCCTTTTTTTGTTAAAGAAAAAAGCAATCACTAATATCCCATGAATCAGTGAAATAACTTGTATCTAAAATGTAGGAAGATATTTTCAGAGCCTTATATCACATCACTAAAACCTTTTCCATCCTACCGCTCCTACCTCAGCCTTCCACAAGATTCTGCAAAACAATGTTTGTTCTCTTGCCTGCTTCTGCCTGTCACTCATGAGAGAATAGAAAATGGCTTACTTTCATTTTAACTCTTAAAATTTCTTGCAAACTACAGTCTTGGGGTTAACATTTGCATTTCTGCTTTACAAAGGTATAACCTCATACGTAACAGTGCTGGGCATTCTCTATGTGAAAAAATTATTAATATATAACAGATTTTTTTCCTACAGAGCAGACACCATCTCTTTCGGTCTTTATTTGTATAGTTCTTAGACAAATGTGATTCTGGTTGCTGCCTAAAATTCTGATGTGTTAGAGTAACAAGAGGGATATGTGCATACTCCTCTACCTGCAGAAGAAAAGATGGGATTCAATTCCACAGTAGGACAATCAAAAAAAAAAAAAAATACTCAGGGTTAAACATTTTGGTTAAGCATTAGGAACCACTTTCTGGCTGTAAAGAGAGTTAATCATTGGAACAGTGGCAGACTCCACAGAAATTTTAGAACTTTGAAAAGAAAGGTTATGCAAATACCTGCCAGGAGAGACACTACTATAGCYGATCCTGTCTTGAGGCAACGACTATCACCTCTCCAGGTCCACTGTAGCCCTATATTCTATGGCTCCGTGTTAGTGCATATTTTAACGTTTTTCTCAGTGTAGCAATAAATTCTGAGAAATCAAGAAGGTATATGTACCTTTGAAGTTTACCACTTTCCAAAAAGCATTTAAGGTGCCTTTGTTGAAATAACAGCGTTAGGACATTCACTACTGTTGCAGATTTCAAATGTCTTCAAAAACTGTGGGGTACATTACACCTACTTCTGGTAATTCAGGCCTCACTTCAGTAGTAAAGCCTTTCTGATTCCCTGTGACATGACTGGTCTTCCAGGAAGGGTGAATAGCACCAACATCTAGAAGGGAAACCCTGTTATTTAAGATTTCTGCAACTGGACTAGCTTATGCACCAGCCATATAGAATGTGACACCTGTCTATATGGAATATGCACCTGCCTGCATGGAATAAGAAAAAAAAAATACCAGCTTTATCATATATTTCTATTATTCTGGACTTTATGAGAATAAATCAAAAAAACAAACTATGATCTTTCAAAAGTGTTGAGGCTGCATTTCTGATTACCCAATAGGTCACAGTGAAGATGAGCTGCTAGTCCCAAGGAGGATAGCTAAAGTTCAGAATGAATATAGAACTGTATCACTGAAAGGACAGTTTGGATCTGATTTATCTCAGTTGTATCTCTGTTATGTCAGATGTCTAGTCTAAGGTAGTTGCAGAGTCAATGTTAAGTCTGTAGTCAATGGAGAGGGACTGGTAACTCCTGATGACAGTTCACCTATTCTGCAATAAATATCTGAGGGATGGGATGAATCATCCATGAGAGAAACCCATCTTTCTTCATTTACTATATAATTAAGTACCTGAGAACAGATCTCTCTAGCTTTTCTAGCTAAAGCTGTATGAGATTCATCTATGACACTATGATGCTATGTGTCTACTGCTAAAGCTAGAAATGGAGATGCTGTTTCAGTGTATGGAAATAATCTTGATGTATGGATAGATTGCAGGGGAGCATTTTCTGCATATCAGCTGATTTTTAGTTGACAAAAATAAAGATATTCACATTAGATTAAGTACAGTGCTGAGATTCCTCTTTCTCATTCCCTCCTCTCTTCTACCTTCTTGTCACCTCCAGGTCACAGCAGCAAACTTCCACCAGAATTTCCAATTGGATTGTGTTTTCTCACCAAATGAAGAGGAGATATTTCACAGAGGCCATCACTATTTACATGACGTATCTAGTGAATGAAGACCAAATAATAATAACTTGTCATTGTAGCCTTTGTTTTCTGTAGTGAATGAGGTGGGGGAGACACAATACAAGGGCTTACTGATATTGGAAATATGTACTTTCAACTCAGAGTTACTGCAGACCCAAACAAGGCAAAGCCATCTCTAAGTACCAGCCCTGACTTCTAAAGAATCAGTGTCCATGCCAAAAGAACAGCTATCTGAAGCCATAAGGATGCTCCGAAAAGCAAAAAAAAGGGGGGACAGAAAGTTTACACAGAGGTCTTTTGAATAAAAGTACTACTTGTCTGGCAGAAATCAAACTTTCTTGGCTAAGAATTGATACCAAGAGGGTAATGGTGAATCTAAAGGGTCTAAGTTTGAAAGATAACATTTTACAAAAAATAGGCTGCTTTCCAGTTTCCTCTTATTTTCTCTTGAAGAAGGAAAAGAAGTAACATTGGAAACAGCCTAATGGAAAGCACATAGCCAGCAGCCAGGTGGATTCAAACAACATGAGCATAAATCAGCTCAACCTTTGATCAGTATTTTTACTTTATCCCTCAAGATGTCCCCTAAGAAACTATGCAGAACATAAGGACTGTTTGAATTGTTTGAGACATTACAAGAACCTACAGCAATTTCTCTTTTTTACTGGTGCTGCTTGTGCAGTTTTTTTTTTTTCCTTTGACTTCATTATATTTGCTTCAGATTTACAGAGGTGTAAATCACTCATTTCCTAATCAGTGATTCATTCCTCTGCACACTGACGAAACCATGGCAGCAGAGCCCCGTGCAGGAATAAAACTTTGGCAAAGGCTTTTCTCTCAGCTTGAAATCCTGAATTTGCACCAAAGACAGCTGGAGTGTTTCCACTCTTCAAACGGCTGGAAGGTCAAGTCCTTAAAGTACAGCTGCGAATCAGGGGCACAGCAAAAGGCAATGTACCTCCCACCATGTAGATATAGAATATTTCCCTCTAAATCTCTTCTCCTTTAGTGATGAGTTCCTTGATGACAGCACTGATAAGAGGAAGCACGTGCTGGGCTGTACTTCTCAATTGTCCAGAGTGCAAGATATTTCTGTTGTTTCAGCTGTGTACCAAATATGACAAATTTAGAGCTCTGAGTGCATAGTCCTGTCATGATTCCTACGTCTTTAATAAAAGTGAACACATTTTACTCCTACATTATCATATCTTATCATCTAGAGTGATTTTTAAATATCAGCCCATTTATTATCACTGTTGACATCGTATTTTTTAATTTTTGTCTAACTCCATCTTTCCCCAACACGATGCCTACTGGAGAAGAGCCCCTCAGATCTTCTCTTTAACTTCTGAAAAAAATATATCTGTTTTCATAGCTACGCCAGCCTGCAGTAGCCAGGGATCAAGAGTGTGACCAATAAGTTGTAAAAGAGTTGTCGAAGAGAAGCTTGGAGTCTGGATCCCCAGTATCCCCATCTCTAACTGCCTTTTTGATATAAAGAGAAACAGCTATGAGACTGTATTTCAAAACCAATGCCCAGGTGAAACACAAGTACTTCAGTTGATATCAAGGATGTACAGAATACAGAGAAATAATTTCTTTCTCTGTACAACATGATGTGAAGATAGCTATTGCGGTTGCTGAACCAAAAAGAAGGACCTAGACACACGAGAAAGGGTTTAAGAAAAGTTTAGGTCCATAAAGTCACAGCTGTAACTGCAGTGCTCATTAGATGCTCTCCTGTTTCATTTTATATCTCCACACACCTACAAGTCTCTTTCTGACCAGGCACAAAACCGCCGAAACCTGAGCGAGGTGCCTGGTGCTCACCACGGCCAAATCAAACTCCAGGAGACAGAGGGGCCCTGAAGTTCCCCGAGGGGCCCCAACCAGTGTACATACTCAGGACATGCCTAGTGTGTATAATCAGAACGCACAGAAAAACTGAACTGTTTTGTACTGTTATACTGAATAAGCCATTATACTTCCTCGGTCACTGTCTRCAGGTGACGTCATTGTCAATTTTTCTTATGAATTTCCTGAGGAGGCCTGTAGGAATCAGCTCACTCAAAGAAATTGATTTTGATGCAAGGTCACCTGATACATGTACTCCAAATGGGTTTATGGAATTAAATAACCATTCTCCGTCAAAACCCTGTACCTTGTCAGTATGAATTAATGGAGGCCACAGCTATACAACTTTATGTGTGTGATACGGTTGCATACTAAATACATTAGTGGATTATTTATTAAAAAGGTCATTCAAAGATGTGATTTTATCAAATAAAATGACTTCTCCACCTTAAAAGATATTAGTATCAGAAATATAATGCTTGATAGGAACTACAGCTTTTTAAGCATTTGAGAGGAAAAAGCTGCAAAGGAAAGGTTGAGAACTCAATGATACAGAAAATGGGAAAATAAAATTGAAAAGTTTCATCTTTCTTTTCATTTGTATTTGTGGTTTTAATGTTGCCTTTGCATGCACCTTTTCCAAGTGATTAAGGTATAATAAAGACATTGTGTAATAATACTGCTACAGGCTTTCCATTACTAATTATTTTTAGTGCTTGAACTTGTTGCTAAAACTCATGAAATGTTCATTTAAATGAGAAACTATAACTGAAAAGAAGTTAATGTCTTCTTTAATAAATCAGAAAACAATTTTATTTGGCATTTTCATACTGTAGATAAGGAACATAGTTCCATTGAAACACTCATTAGTTAATAAAAAAAATTGGCAAATGACATGTAATTTCTGAATGGTTTGTCTGCTACATTCATCTCTTGATAAATAAAAGGTCTTATTATGTGAAGTTTTAGTATATAGACATTTTAGTGTGTAGCATTAATGTTTGTTCATTGTTGTGATAAAATGTAGCCATGCTAGGGCTCTCCTTATGTACTTTACTTGCAGAATGTAAATATGAGTTCAGAGCAACACGTGTAAAGAGGTGATGACAATCTGTGTTGCAGCACACTCAATTCAAGTACCACTAAGAGGATTGGCATCACATGCAAGCTTTTGCATCCTTGGCAAAGAAGTTCAGGTCTTGAATTTCTCATCTTCCTGTCTCTCTAGTTTTGTTTTGCCTTGTTTGTTCCCCTTGTGTATGTTTTTATAAGGAGTTAGTCAGTGACTCCAAGGATATGTTCAAATTCATAATTGCTCTAAAGGCAACAGAGAAAGAAGAGGCAATCTAAATAATTAAATTGAAAGTCATCAATTTTTTTTTTCCCGAGATGGAGGAACAAAAGGCTTAGCTAGCCAACAGTATTTCAATCACCATAATTTCTCCTACTATGATGTAACAGGTCTTTACTTCCATACCATTATAATTTATGGATTCTTCTCCACTGTGCAACAAAATAAACTAGCCATTTACTGACCATTCCAAATTTTGACTCATGAATATTCTTTCTGTCTAACACCCTGTGTTCCCACTTCTCCTTCAGTCTCTTAGCCATTCAACATATTGAGGAAAATTTCATTCACTTTGTCTGCCGCTATGACCTGAATTCTTCTTCAGATCTCTCCAGAGAGTTCTCTACAACAAATGCATCATATTTTGGAGGCATCTTTTGTTTCAGACTCTGAATAATTTATTTCTGGTGTACATTCCTAGTGTCATTCTTTTTCTCATTTCTTCTTTCTTTCACTTTCAATAATGTGAGCACCATTCACTTACTGTGATTAACCAATCTCACCTGCATGCATACTTCCATGGTGTTCCGTTAGTAACACTGTCTTCTGTCAGCGTTTACAAAAATGTGGGTGTCTGTTTTGTGTTAGTACTTGAACAAGCAGCTTTATTTTACAGAAGTTGCTCTCAGGCATTAATTAACATGTATTGTGTGACTGCAGTTCAGCATCATGATAGTATTGAAAGCAACATACATGCAAATAGTATAAACACTAAACACTAAATTACTTCCAAATTAGAGCACTTAGCCATTACAATTATGAATGTTTGCATAYGATTAGAATCAAGTGTTGTACTGTTGTAATAGTGGCCCAATCAGTCAAAAGAGACAAGAGGTAAAAACTGTTAGTTTCCTTGGGTGCTACATGCATTTTCCAGATATGAGGCTAGAGGCAACCTACAGGCAGGAGGCAGGACAAGAAAGGGGGAAGAGGCAACCTCTATTGGTATAATACCACGAAAACAAAGGAGGTGTTTTGCAGAGTTCATTTTGAATACCTGTTAGGTTATATCATACTGTAGCCTATGATACAGCTAGATAAGTCAGTTACTTAGGGCCCTGGAAGCATACTGAGAAATAGCTTGGGAAAATGTGCAATGCACTGTATTAGATACTCCAGGAAGGACCTGCCCACCATGCACTTTCCCTAAAACAAGTGGGTTGGGAGACACAAATTTGAATGGGAAATCAGCAGGATTTCAGCTTTTCTGTCYTACTCCATGGTCTGACTAGTTAACTACATAAATGAAATAATTTACTCACTGCATACCAAGGAGGCAGCAAAGAAATCAATCTCTTCAAGGGTGTTAAAACAATGCACCACTTGACCAGCTAGACAATTTTTCCACTGGAACAGAAAAATGGCCATATTTCTGCTTCATTTAGGCCAATATTTTTCTCTGACAGTAGACAGCAGATGTCTAGGAAAGAGTACAAATATAGGGCCAGTGTATAATTATAGTTTCCTTGATAATACAACTATATGCAGACACGAGCTCGATGAACTGAAGTTGTCTTTCTATTTAATAAGCTTCAATGGAGTCTTCTTTCAYGAGTTTAACCAGTATTTTTCTCACTTTTTGAATTCTGTAAAATAGCATCCAAAATATTTTGGCGTGAATGACCTCCACTGTTTAATAACATGCTGTGTGAAGAATCATACCCTATAGTTTGTTTTCAACCTGCCATTTGCTAATTTAATTTGATGGTCCTTCATTTTTGTATTAAAGAGAGTGGGCAATCATTTACTATTTATGTGCTTCATGAAACTCCTGATTTCATGGTCTTCTTTCATATCCCTACTCAGTCATCTTTTTTTCAACTTGAAGAGTCCAAGTCTATGCAGTCATTCATCCGTGAAGTAATGCTGAAAAAGGGATATATTTATTTGTGTTGTTTTATACAGGTAAGAATTAAAGAATTAGAGCTACTGAGCATGCATAAAGGTTCTTTTGCTGATATAATTTTCTTTATCTACAAAAATTTTCCGATAAATTAATGTATTACTTTCAACTAATACTTATACTACGTGAACCAGCCAAAACAGATTTCTTCTTAGAATGGTCTTGTTGAGGTGTTTGCTGCAGAACTCATGGTTGAAGCATTAAGGAAGATCTCTTTGTTAGTGGCTTTTTGATAATTTCTGGGGCACCATACATTAAGATTTTAGCATGCATCATTCATGTACAGAGAGGACTGTGTAAAATTCCAATACAGAGAGCAATGCTGAATATGCAATATTGCTTGATGCTGCATTAAAAAGCACCTATTTTGTTATTTCTCTCAACTTTGACCAATGACAAAACCTAAGAATAAGCTAACTGTATGTTGGAGCAATTCAGAATGACACAGCTGGCTTCCTTATAGAGGAACAATAGTTCTTGCCATAGAGACAGCATCTTATTTGCAAAAACTTGACTGTGTCCGAGCTCGAGATGCTTAATTTTAATAAGAGCCGTTATGCTAGAACACAGCAACATTGTTCTGTATGTCAGGACTGGAAACATCAGGGATGGCAGGAATAGGACCACTGCCAACATACTGTCAGATTACAATCAGAGGGCACACCTCCAGACCAAGATGGAGGACCCCAGTAGCTATTGTATCCGTCTAGGAGTTTAAGTCCAATCAGTCATGAAAAGTATTCATATGTGATGATGGACTATGGTTGACACTGGCACTTCAAGTATTGAATCTTCTTCTGAGAAAATAAATAGTGCATCTCTGAGAGATGAAATATTAGGCCTCAGAGTGCAGCAGCACTGAAGTACCCAATGAAACAAATCATCTCCTGCTACGGAGAGAGGCAAAAATAACCTATCATCAGACAGCTCATAAAAACTTAAGTATTTGTTTTCCCACACCTTGGTAATCAGAAAACATGTTAGTAGTTGACTAAGATTATTAGAGTCAAAGAGCTGTAGAGGTCTGGAGAATAGCAATGGTGCACCAAGACTCAGAACTGAGAGCTGGTTTCAAGCCAGATCTGGCTGCTACTGCCCAAGCATTATTTTCACATGCCCAGTGCAGCCAGCTGTGAAACTAATTATTTTCCTGGTTCACTTCCTGAAGAAAAGAAGACCACACTATAAAAACTAGTACCACTATCAGCAATTTTCGGTCTATTTTTCAGCCGTTTCAGCCAAAGTCTCCTCATACACTAAGACCATCTCTAGTCTTTCAGTGAACTACCTGAAATAAGGAATGAATTACACTGACGAGACAGTGTGGGAACCTTGCAGCATCAGAAACTGTGTTGCACCAGCTCTGTGGCATCTCCAGACATATCAGACTTCCACCCACTGCTGACAACAGCATCCTCATATCCTGACTGTACATCTAAGGCTGAATTTCCCAGAGGAGTATTGAATTAATGATACTGTTTTAAAAACAAACATTTTAATCATAACAAAACAATCTAATGAAGCTCCAAGAATACAGCCACACCATACATGGAGATATTGTTGACTGGAAGGGTAATTGTGTGAACAGAATAGGAACAGGAAAGGCTTACATTTAGTATATTCAGAGAATTAAGAGATTGCCATGCTTTTTAAGAGTGAAAATAACATCAGCATATTATTTTTGACTTGCTCTTGTGAAAATAAGAATAATAATAATTTTGGAGACAAAAGTCTAAACAAAATGAAAATACAGTGAAAGTTTTCTCTCCCTCACCCTTTCAAATACAAGTGTTTCCTCTTCCATCATCTTTTCACTAGCAATTGAAATCTTCCATTCTGAAGCTTCTGTCTTAAGCTTTTGATGATGGATATGAGCTCTGAAATGTTCGGGTGGGTTTTCACAAGAATATAGGCTCTGGTTTTCACCTGGGCTTTAGCACCTGGCATGATTCTGGTGCTCAGAACCACTTTGCCTCAGTCCTTCAGAGTTTTTAAGTATTCAGGACATGCTCTACATTCTCTCTTTTCTTGTATTTTTTCCTTCTTTTTTCCTTTCCCTCAGAAGGGGAAGCATTTCTTTTTCAAAAGGGTGGATATGGGTGGACTGTATTCTTCCTCCCCCCGCAAAATGAAGGAAAAAGTTATAATCTTTTGTTGAAATATTTCAGAGAAAACCACRTTTCTGTAAAAGTTATCCTTATGAATTATAAACTATTTCTGATAAGTTCAAATAAGCATTTATATGTTTGGAATTTTTTTTCCTTTGCCTCATACAGTAACTATTCCTTCACCAGGGGACTGAGCATCTTTATCTACATGGGAGACTTATCTCAGAATAAGCTAAAATACAAGCTAGGTCAATACACTGATAAATTACTCCGGCATCTTTTCTTGTCTTCAGTACGCTTTTCCTAGTGCAATCTTTCATATATTGTATAAGCTCATGTTTCTCAGGGATTAAATCTAAACCAAAAATGGTCAGTTACACTGGAACAAGAAAGTCCTTATGACAGGTTACATTGATATAACTATGCCAGTTATCACTAGTAAGATTTTCACATATACTAGTATCATTAAAAACCTTTTATGCATAACCAAGTTTTTAGCTTCTACTGGGAAGTCTACAAGTAATGATACTTGCTTCACCGTTTCATTGATGAACATGTTTTTTACATTTCAGTACATACCTTGACTCACAGTGCAGGTACTGTGTTAGAGCACTGCTTTTGGCACTGGAAAGCATGCCACCAGAGACTGACTCAAGTCAAAAGCGATATATCTGGATTTGAACCGAACTGTTAAAATTAGGTGATTAATTTATCTTACTAAGATAGGGTATCCTATTAAAATAAGGTCTTCTGCAAATGCTGGCTCTGCATACAAGTTCACTTTTCCCTAATGTTTAAAATTGACTGGGTCTTAGAGCTTGGTCCAGGACCGTTTCTGAGCTGTAATCATGTACACTTTTCTCTCCCAAGATATTTACTAGGAAAATGTTTCCAGCAAAAGGGGACATTTAGACAGTTATAGATATATTCCCCACTGCCCATTCTCTGTGCTGACCTTTGTTGAGCTTTTGTTGTATGTTCTGTATTATATTGCAACCAACCATGAAGTAGAGCAAATTTGGCCATCTTCGGCACCATTTATTTGTCTTCATTAGATACTTGCAAAAAAGTGACACATCCAGTGACTATATAAATATCAAACTATGTTACCAATAATGTCTTTTTTTTTTTCCTGGTGCTAAAATATGATAGGAAAAAATAAAAACAAAATACAGCATCCTCTGTAAGACAGATAACGTTGTCATGCTACCAAGAAAAGGATGTTCATTTATATGAAGAAAGCACCTTCTTTAGCAGACTCCAAGGTCAAATGATTTTAGCTTCTGGTTTGTCTTGATGTTCTCAGATAAAGTGAAGTGCTTCACATTTAGCCCCTGGAGCAGTTAGAATGTGCTAAGCCTGTTTGCATTTGAACATTGCTGGGAAATCTTGGTTCAAAGTCCCCAAGTGTTTAGCAGCCTGCCAGTGCTCAGCTCTGCTAATTCATATCAAGCACTTTTGTTGACCCTCTCTCAGAGTCTGGTACACATTTAAAGTTAGTCTCAGGGATAGGTGCCTTATGGTAAGATGTATTGTGCAATGGCAGATTCACAAGAAGTAGAAGAAGATCCATTACCTAAGTATATAAATATGTAGGATAACTTTCCTGTACTGAGTCTTGCCTAGTGGAAGAGATGAACTTTACTTCTCCATCCTTTACCTCTAGACAACACTTGTATTTTTCAACTTTCTTTGTTTATGGGATGCTACATAGCTGAGAAGCTCCAAGGAAGTCTGAAAAAAATGGGACTTAGTCATCATTTCTTCCCTTACTGCTCTGGTACAGAAACAATTTGTTTCATTTTTAACCAGAATGCAACAGGCTCACGTCCCATCCATGAGGAATCAGATTTATTAGTAAGTGTCATGAAAGATGTACTATTTTTTCCCTTGATCTCTTCTAGCCTACCAGTAGGAAAGATATAACCCTACAGAGGTTGCCTCCCACCATCTCCATCCAGACTGGGCTATAGCCAATCCATTCATGTATAAACATTTAATGTAGCCAGTGAAGCTAGAAGCCCATTCTGATTGCTCTGAATCTCCTTCTGAAAGTGCTTATTCCTGTCTAAGGACTTAACCCAGTCCTTGCAAAAAGTAACAGTAATGGTTCATCAGTATGATTATTTGAACACTTTTAAATGTAGGTGTCTTTTTTTTTTAAATCTCACATTGACATTCAATGTCTGATAAAGCCCATGCAACTTGTTCATTCACTCAGGTGCTCATCATACTCTTCTGTATTCTTAAGCAAATCAGACTGTATTACAATATCCATTATTTCTTCCTAGCATGAAAGGTTTAACTCTGTCCACTATTGCCAAGAAGATTCTTTCCAGAATGCTTTTGTCATCACACTTTCTTTTTCACTAGCTCAGCAACACATTAATTGAATTAGTTCTCTCCATATAAAATTTTCGTGCCATATCTTTGCCAAAATCATCTTTGCAACACTCAGATTCTTCCAGTTAAACTTACTGGATGAATATTTCCCAGAAGATTAATAATAAAATTCTTTTAAAAATTGATCTGTACATTTTCAAGATTTGGAAAGATCAGTATCATTGCACACACAGGAAATTAAGGAAGAGGAAAGTAAAGATATTTGAGATCATGAAGGAGGACAGCATTATTAATGTCTGAATGAAGAAATAAAGAAAAGAAACAAAACTGAATGTTGTCCTGTGACAGTCAAACTAGTGAATCCCCTGTGTCCCTCCACCACAATAGCTCCCTTTCACACTTCCATAACTTTCCCCCTCACAGGATGTCCTGCCAACCCTTGCAGCCTGTCCCCACAATGCCACAAGCTCTCCCCTTGCCACCTAACCACATTGCATTCTCTTAATTTTTTTCAGCAAAGTAAGAAGCAGGTAAGCCTGTATATTATTGAAGTGAAATTGCCTTATTCTTTGAGGTGCTGCCTTTTATTTTGTGCATTTAGTAAGTTTCCAATTTCCAGTCGTATTTAATTTATATCTTCACATTCTCTTTCTTTAGTTAATTAATGACAAAGAAATTACAACCCTCCTCTAATTCAGGACAATGATGTCAGCTCTGCTAGCTGTCAAAGGAGCCTTTCACCTCAGAAATTTTCTTGAGACGATGCCTGTTGACTGCTGCTTTTTAACAGCATCTTGTTTCCCTTCTTTCCCTCTCCCATTCTCCTGCACCTTATTCAGCTGCCTAGTGAGGGCAGAGTGGCAAAGTGACAATTTGTAGAGACATAAAGACATGAGCTATAATGTTACAGCTGTTGGTTCAACCTGAAAAAGCAACCTGAGACAAAAAAATCTTAATTGAGGCCATCTTCTTTCTTAGAAGCTTCATGACTTGTTCTGATAGAGGTGAATAATGAGCTCTCATCCTGTTTGGACATGAGGCCGCCTTTATTTCCCATATAGCATGTCTTCTGAAATAGACCATGGAGCCTAGTAGGTTTTTCTGGTTTGAGATTTTTTTTTTTTTTTTTTAATGAACTACTAGATTTTGAAAGGTCTGCCAGTCCAGGATTGGAACAGACAGAGCTGGTGATGGGGACAGACATAATGTATCTATAGAGACAGTATGGTCCCAAATTGGTTATATGTGCTTCAATGACTGACAGTGCAGTTTCTTCCTGGTTACAGACATGTCCCAAGCTTACCAAGTAACAATTGTGATGGACTTTCCTAATTTACCTTAATCTTCTGAGTACTAGCAAGAACTGCTTCTATGGAGAAGATTCCTTATTTCAGCTTTTTCTTCAAAGATTTTTGATTTTGAACTTACTCCAAGACTGAATTTAAATCCAGTCCAAAAGAATGCTTTGGATTCTGTGTCATAGAGTCTGTCAACAAAATAAGAAAATTAAACTGAAAACATACCAGGAGCTGTGAATCCATTTAAGAAAATGATTCTGAAATAACAAAATTTTGCACTACAGAATAAGAAGTTCTGGACACAGAGAAATATGCAAAATTATTATTCTGAGCTCAAATATCATATTACTTTTAATGACCAGTAAATATACAGTATCTTAAAGTACCATTTGGCTGTTAACAAAATACACAAGTCTTCTTTCATAAAGGAATACACAAATATTGGATTAAAAAGTCCATACCAAAATCATCTATTATTCTGATAAAGACAAATTTGAGATGTGACTCTTGCACACCAGCTCAGTGGAGTTTTGCCAGCATGGAACTGGCTTAACCCCACAAGTAACTGGAGAAACAAAGTTTCTGCATCTGATTCAAGGACCAATGTTTTCAAACTTAAAAGAGTTTTAGTTAGTTTATTAAAACACCAGTGACTTTAATCAAGTCACTAATGACTTCTACTACTCCAAATAAAGGTAAAATCAGGTCCAATATCTGGAAATGCTGAAATGAATTGGTGCTGTGTATTCAGCTTCAGAGGCAGGTTATTTGCCCAATCATTTTCCACCTATTGAACTTCAGAGAAATAATGCCAACAGAAATGATATTTTTTACAAGATGCAGTTGGTATCATTAGAACATAAGCCAGTTCTTTTCTTAAGAATGAAAAAAATGGTATCAAAAGAATTATTTTGAAATACTTATGCTTTGCAGTAGGGAATTTGTGAAAATCAGTAGCAGCTGTGTCTCAGATAGCTGGAGACAGCTTTTTAAACACCATCAGATGTTTAAAAATTATTTTTTTCCACTTGGAATGGAATGCATTTTCACAAAATGTAATTATCCTACATGATTTTTCTCAGATTGAAAACATCAGTGTTTGGGTGGATAATGGTTCCCCTTTCACTCCTTTTCTTTCTCAGTCTTTTTCCCCTCCCTCTTTCCACAAACTCTGGAAATTACAAGGCAGTCCTACTTGAATTAAAAAACTTTCCTATCATAATCTTTGTCAAATTCAATAATTCTTATGAAGTATAGCAATAAAATAATTCATTTAAAGGAAAACTATTATAACTAATATACTAGAATAGTAGATAATTTCTATTGATAGATTATTCTAACAGATTAGAAGAGTATAATTGTCATAGCTTGGTTCATTTGTCCCTACCTGTTAGATTCAGGTAAATATTCATAATTTCTCCTTTAATTAATTTGCCAGCTATTTCACCTGGAATGGAAATAAGTCCCCCTGCAACCTACAGTTCCTAAGAACAGAATAAAACTCTACATTTACTATTCCCCCTCTACCCAAATCTGCACATGAGCCTACAGTCATGAAATATAAGACAATACCTCAATAAAGATACTTTCTTCTACAGTCATAGGGCTATATTCTCTAACTGCATATCACAGCCAGTGACATTAATACATGTTTCAAACACATATCAACAAAACCGATTTTGTTACAATCCAAAAGGGATCCAATAACATTGTGTAATTGTCCCCGTGATAAATCTCAAAAGGCAGGGCTAAAGCCTAAAAACTGTGCATTCATAAACCACTTTTCTTAAATCTTTATCTAGTGAAATGACTCCTGCCTGTGTCATATCATTGTTAGTTATTAGAAAGGTGCTGCATTTTATTGTATTTAATATTTCATATATAACAGAAAAATACTTATGCAGCAAGGTGCCTTCTAAGAGTTCTCAAACATTCTCCTGTCTGTAACTGTACCAGATAAGTTTATTATCTGATATCTCTGCTCATGAAATGTATTAGAATAAATCACACTGTGAATTTCAAGTTCAAGTTCTAGATATGAGCCACTGAATGCTGACATTATTTCCTAGGATCATACAATTGTTTCAACATGTGGTGTATTTAAATCAGCAGCCAGTTAATCCCAACCAAAAAGATACATACTTGATTTTATGTCTGATCTCTTCAGTGTTAAGGAGATGTGAATTTATTCTTACAAAGTTCCTTGACTAATGTTTACCTTACTAAATTTCCTTTAATTATTCATTTGACTTCCACATTTTATTTATACAGGAAATATTATCAGAGGGGAACATCGAATGATGCTTATTATGTACACAGGGAAGACAGTACATAGAGATGAAAGTATGTGGAGGAGAGAAATTGTCAGAGAAGACTCCAGGATCAAATGTGAAAATCCCACCTCCTGATACATCTTGCTTCACTTTATCTGCAGTGTTGGCCAGCTGTCAAGCTTCCATTTCTACACAAGGGAGGAAATAGGCACTTGTAGAAAACGATTTATCCCCTCCTAAAACAGTTGTGTAAGATATGAATGATGTTCTGTGACCTGTCTTTTACTGAGCTTAGAAAGTGCCTAGATGCTAACTGAAGTGAAATGTTTAACCCGCTAAGAGGCTAAAAGATGGTAAAATATTTTTCATTCTTTGTTACCAAGATTTTACAATAAGGAACTTGGATCAAGATTTGAGGGAGAGAAAGACAGACGATCCTCCCCTGCCTTCCCCAGTATGGACAGATGGGATTCCTAAAAGCCATTTTAGTTGCCTAAATAAATGGTGTGATTTCTCTAATATGCCTTAAAGGAATAGGTTGCTGCTCCCGCTGAAACCAATGTCTTGCCACAGGCACTGCTGCAGCTTACGTGCACATGTTCCTCCATGATGCCAAGGAAATTTTACTTATTCTACAACTCCCAGCTCTCCTTATTTATTTTCTCCAACCTGTCTTTTGCCAGAATCTACAAATATACCGATGTCACATCTCTGGTGTCATTTTCCTTTTTATGGCTTCCTTTTCGCTTCCATCTCTCATCCTTTTTTTTTTACATTTCCTCTTTTGCTCACCACCTTATCTTCTCCCTCAGCCCAGGATTAACAATCCTGGACCCCATATGAATTATCTTTTCTCCTGTTACTTTTAACTAGCTACCCATATTCAGCTCTGTGTATTGCTGCAAGTTTATCTGCACTGCAAAAGGAAGACCAGAACTAGAAAGAAAAGACATACAGGTGGCATTGAAAATTAGGAGAAAAGGATCTAGCTCGCTAGGGGAATGGAGAAGAGGCAGTAAGGCTTACCAGTGACTTCAAGAATAAGAATGACATATAGTAGACTTTAAGAGAGGGCAAAAGACAAGATAATCTGCAGGTTGGATGAAAATCAGAAAAGGATGAATTCTCTAATCAAGAAAAGATGAACTGGAGATGATACTGACAATTCTTTTTTAAAAGTAAATAGTAGCTATGCCACCAAAAGGCAAATCCAGAAAAGTAGATGAACATGCTATCTACCAGAAACAGGAGTATGAAAAGTAACCTCAAAATAGAAAGGATCTTGATACAACCTGAAAAGAAACTACTATTATCAGGGGAAAATAACACTGTCAGATTCCCTTTGGAATCCATCAGAAATAAGTGTGCGGGGCTGGAGAAAACATTCAGAGAAATGAAGGTTCAGGAGAAAGTTCTTCAGCAAAATTACTTCATTTGCCAAAGAATATCATCAAAGACAAAATAAGTAGGACTGTACTAAAGAAATTCTGGTATGACCCCAAAAGAATAATAATATCAATTCAGGAGGGACTGGAATATCACACAGAAAGAACTATTTCTTCTTAGCAACTGGAATAACAGGGAGGAATGAAAATGAAGACTACAGAGTAGAAGGTTGTTCACTGAAGGACTATGACCTGATGGGTAATAGTTTGGAAATAAATGAGTGTGAGAATGGTGATTAATGATTTGACTGATGATCAGTATGATGCGGTTATGGGAACATCCTCTACAGATGTGAAAAAATGTATCCAGAAAATAAAAAAAATACTGTTGCAGCTTCCTGTAGATGAAGGAGCAAGATACAAATCAAACAACTTGCTTTCTTTGGTAACATTTCTCCCAGAACACATCTCCTACCCTATTAGTACCTCTCTATTTTTTTGCTGAAAAGTGACACAAATTTGTTTCTGTGATTATGATTTTGGCTCATGGAGGCAAGGCAATTTGATCTTTGAGATAAATTGCTAGAAAAGCATTTATTTCACCCAGGTCATATCTTTCAAGTCAATTTCTCCAAGCTGATTTTCAGAACACCTTTCCTAACATGTATTATTCAGTTATTAGCTGTAATGAAATCCAAATCCAGTCTGAGTTCTGTAAGATATGAACCTGTCCCTTTCCCCTTCCTGAAACTAGAGAAAATACTTTCAAAATGAGGGGACACAGCAGCTTTTTGAGAGCAAAAGGAGACACTACATTTGTCACAGTCTCCCTTAAAAGCACCCATTAAAATTGCTAAGCCTGCTGAAAAAAGAGGATGAAGGTTAACTTAAATAATTAAACATACCTAGGGCATCTCACCCACATGCTGTACTGGCTTCCAAAGTATTTATTTGTAAAAAGTATTTCACAAGTGAAAACTGAGGTCACTGTGTCTTCATGTTGTCTGTTCAAAAATAAATAATTAAACAAGTAATGTCCCAGCTACACTGTAAAAAATATCCATTCAAGCAATGGAGAAAAGGAGAGACAATAGCTGATGTAAAGAATCTTTTTTCTTTTCTGATGAGAGAGAGAAAAAAAAAAAATTTATTCCAGTGAGACCCTCTCAGAAATTTAGTAAGKGACTCCCTCTATTTTTTTTTTCTCCCTCAAAGTGTGTGATACACATGACATTCCCTGACAAAACACTCGTTCCTCTTGCCTCATGAAAATCCATAAATCCCCTATAAATCATTCAACATTTCAAAGCTGCTTTCTGTCACCAAACCATCAACTCTTAACCTCCAGCTCCTTAGCTTCTTCTGGGGTCTTTTTTTTTCCTCGCAACCTTATTCACAGCAATAGCAAAAGCAGGTGGAATGACCCATTGCAGCTACTGTTGAGGCTAAAGATAGCAGATTATCCTGTACCTTCTAGCTATTTAGCATCTGGTCGTGAAATGAGATATCTTTAGTTCTTGTGAGAAAGGCATAGGTGTATGTCAGTAGCACTATTCTGGAAGAAAAATGAAAGCACAGGGTAGGCAAAAGTATGAAATAGAGCAATGTTTGGCTCCTGCCAAGTGACCAGCTCACCCACATCACGCATCAGTGATTTTTTCTCCAGCCCAAAACATGAAAGAGGATGGAGGGTGATAATGGTGGTAACTGGTACATTAGGATTGCCATCTGGGCTATACAATGTACAAAACTGTGAATGACAACCCCCAATTCCTTGTCTTCTGGGTGACAGTTGTATGGATGGCTTATTACTAAGGTCCCTTTGTGCTAAAGGTCCGGTAAAATCAGACTTGGTCACACTTATCTAAAGCTTACTCTGCATCATCACTCCCTATATATTTGATATATCTAATGCATCAGGCCCAGTGCAAGAAACCAGGGGAGAGATAGAGCTCTTTCTATTACTGACCCTACACCAAAGCACTTACATGTGCTTTGAGTGTAAGGACAATAGAGGGAAGGGTGTTTATTGTATCTCGGTATGCAATAGAGGTTACATCCAATTTTGTTTCATAACTAATCATGGGTATAAAGGTTTTTGTGTTTTGGTTTTGGTTTTGTTTTTTTTTTTGCAATTTAAGCTTGAATTCTGCTCCACAGTTCTAGCAAAAGGAAGAGATCATGCAAGTCTATAAAATTTCCTTCTGGCTTATCAGTGATTTTGCAATAGGAAACGGTATTTTCTGAAACTGTTCATTTATAATGTTTCTGGCATTCTAATTACATTGTTACTCTCTTGTTTCTTCTGAGCTGAAATTCTATACAAAATTAGAGGGAAAGCAGTTATAAATCTTGCACTCTGCTTCTAACAGTGCTTTTTCTCTTGGAACCATTTGCATACCTGTGTATTCCTCAAAGAATGTGTGGTTAATCCAGCAATGAACCTTTAACCTAAAAGCAAGGAGTGTGATATTTTCTAGCGATTTAGCATCATCAGAAAAGTTGTGCAGTGGAAAAATATTAATAAAACATTAGTAGGTTTCATTAATTTTGCTCTGCATTATACCTAAGCCTGTGAAGTCACAAAGGAGGCATGAACCTGTGGATACGTTATAATATTTTGGATCTAAAGTTACAACTTCCCATGAAAATCTCACCCTAGTCAACTCAAACAGGGATAAAGTTAGGCAAAATCACAGAATCACAGAATGGTTGAGGTTGGAAGGGACCTCTGGAGATCATCTAGTCCAACCCCCCTGCTCAAGCAGGGTCACCTAGAGCACATTGCACAGGATTGCATCCAGGC
>NW_020449341.1:440759-533671 GCF_003343035.1 Apteryx rowi | reverse complement strand
CAATGAGATCATGGCCCTGCGACCGCACACAGATCTCTAGTTCTTCCTGTTTGCTCCCCACGCTGCGTGCATTGGTGTACAAGCAAAATATACTAGTTGGATTTAAACCATTTTATCACATTTTCTGAAATGATCCTTTCCTCAGTGAACAGGATGGGGTTGTAAAAGATATAAAGGACCAGCTGTGCACAAAGTTTCTTTCAATGTTAAATGTTCTCACTTCTGAAGACACTGAAATCTTCAGGAGCAACTGCTTTGCAATTATCCATAGGTAATGGAAATTGAGAGAAGATTTTTTAACCATCCATAGAATAAGGATCTGAAAAAGCCCTTCCAGAGGAAAAAAAAAATCCTAACTAGTTTCAAGATGGGGTTTATGTTTCTGAAGAAGATTTTATGTTGCAAATAGCCCCATGATATCAGGAAACTGGACGCAGTAACTATAATGATCCTCTGTCCCAGGCTCATATAAATTCTGATCCTCCCATACTCAGATAACGCAGTCCTGCAGTTTCTCTGTTTGTCCTAACAGCATTTCAAAGCTTCTGAGATTTTAACTATCCTCCTGGCGTGTGGAGACACGTGCATGAAAATGCACCAAGTAACAACTCAGCAGGGAAGTTGGCTTGTGCTCCTTTTAACCTGCTGGTCCCCCTGGTAGCTGCTGGGAGGCCAGATCCTGCTGCTGATGCCAGGGTCCTCTGAGGGCAATTGGCCCCTTCAGAGGCAAGGGGTGAAATGTGCCTCCTGACCACAGCAACAGCAGATTGGCCAAAGGAGAGCGGAGATGCTTCAGCAAAGTTGGTCACAGGCCAGCCCATTAAACAAAAATCCCATTTAGTTCCTACTGGATGGATCGTGAAAATACAAAAACATTAGTGTGTGTGCTCCAGAAAGATATGTTCTTAATGAGCATATCTTGAATTCTGCTATACTTTCAGTCTCCAGGTGGTTGTAAAGTATAGCCCTAAGTAAAACGCATTGCAAAGTCTAAGCTGAAAGCATGAATAAAAGAAAACAGCACAACTACTTGACTGTACATGAGAGTGAAGAGGGAACCAGATTCCTTCCTCTGTAGTAGCTCCCTAATTTTTTTAAAATCAGCGATGAACTGACTTCATTCCTACTTGCGTCTTCTGGGTCAAAAGTAGCAATATTATCTTTGCCATCTGCTCCTGCTGTTTCCCACAGCTGCACTTCAGTCCTTCTTAGATGAAATGCTGGCCAGCCAGCTCTTGGCCCCAAACCCACCCTTACCTCAATGTTAGAGGCAGTTGCTATGGCTGGATTTGGTGTTATGGATGAATACAGCTGCGGGTCATGAGCTGGCCAACTCTCACACCAGACCCATGTACAGATCAGGTAAAAGAAACACTGATACCCCTCTCTGCAGAAAAAGAAAATGTATTCTTACCTTGCTGAAGAAGTTCTCAAACAAAACACACAGAGTTTGGGGAACTGAAGATGGAGTCACTTTCTATAGATACTAAAAAATACATGTTTTAGAGAATTTTTCAATGATATATCTGTACAAGAAGCAAAGATTTTAGAAGGAAATATCTGTTTGCGTTTTTTTAACTTGCTTTCAGAATTGTCAAAACTAACTCTTTTGATCCTTTCTAACAAAATGCTTACACCTTTCTGGTTTGAAACAACTTTGTTTTATAATTAATCTACATAAAGACAATTTAAGTACAATCAGGGGCTTTTTAGATCTTGATGAAATGAAAAAAATGTTTAAAATGAAAAAATATTTCTTTTGAATCAAAGACATTTTGGTGTCCCATTTTACAAGACCTTAGATTTTGGTGTTTTATTCTACTTTAACATAAATAATTGTTTTTAGTAAATCCATGTTCAAGCAAAACAAGAGAAACATTTCCTCCCTTCCTCCCTATTAACTCTAGGTTGTCCTTGCTGCTGCAAGTTGGATAGAAGTTTTGTACATGACAAACCCTCCATTAGTATTATTCAGACTATGACAGCCTTGTTTCAGGCTCCAACTTACTGAGAGATGTATTATGGGTTATTTTATTACCCAGGCAGGGCCTTTTACTGAGATGCATACTTCAGCTTCTTTTACAGCCTTTGTGAAAGGCTTCTACATCGTGTGCAAACCTGGAAGAAAACAAACAGCATGCTATCAAAATAAATCTCACTCAGTAGAAAAAGGCTGAATAGAGGTTAATCCAGTTACTTAATGGTTGTCCCCTTTTGCCTCTTCCTTCAGGCAGCTGTGCTTTTACATGGTCTGCTTCTCTCTCCTAACATGTTTCTTTAGACTTCTTTTCTTCACAAAGGAAAAAATACTTCACTGGGCTCTCCAAAAATAATCTTTCTCTATTATGGGGTTTTGGCCATACAGAGGAATATGCTCAAAATCTTGTACATGAAGTGTTGAAATTCTCCATCTATTGCAAATATTTAATTTTCATGTAAAGCGAATAGGCCATTGTTCTTAAATTTGTTTGACTTATTCTTGAGGTCAGACTTCTAACTGAATAAATAGGAGTAGCACTGAAAATTTAGCAATATTTTTTCTGGGGAATTGATAGATAGCATTAATACTTTTTTGTAAAAACATGACTCCACAGATAACATCATAAATAGCAGTAGGAGTCAAATAAATAACCTTAACAGAACTCTAATGAGAACAAAATTTAATGAAGCACATGTATATGTTTTCAACATTCCTGCTTCAGGGAAATCAAATGTGCTAACTTCTGCTAATGCCATCCCTCTGGGAGTTTCATGCCCAACCGGCAGGCTGCACAAAACGGTAACTGACCTACAAGGACGGAGGGCAGCGGGTGAACAGTAAACAAGATGGCTGGGACAATTAATCTTTGGCATGCACTTATAGCTTGTGGAATAACTATTCTGCTGCATTTAGGATATGTCAAAACATTCTTGCCTTGAGTCCCCTGAACTAGACCTGTTCAATGTTTGCATTTTGCAGCGCTGAGCACTCGTTTGTCACTCACAGCACTGCCATAGTCCATCCTCGGTGGTGCTCTGGAACTGACTGAGGTGGGCACTATTTATTCCCCAGTCAGCCTGAGCCAGGATTCCCCTCTCCTGCAATAAACTTGCAATATTTATGCTATAGACATCACCCAGAACAGCTTCTGCTTGATAGCTTATTCACATACTGAAATCCATCCTCTTTGTTGCTAAATGAAAAGGGAAAATTTCTTCCCTCTGTGTGTTTTTACTATCATTCACTCAGTGAGCAAAATTTTATGTTATAACAAGAGGAAGAGAGGAGAAACAAGATAAGCATGAGGCAGCAGAGCATCCGTGCATGCACACTGGGCTGCATTGACAAGAGCATAACAAGCAGATCAAGGGAAGTGATACTCCCCTCTGTTTGGCACTTGTGAGGCTGCATGTGAAACACTGTCTTGAGTTTTGGCCCTTCTGGTACAAGAGAGGTAGGTGAATTGCAAAGAGGATGGTCAGGAGGCTGCAACATATGACACAGGACAAAAGGTTGAGGGAACAGGGTTTGTTCAGCCTGGGGAAGAGAAGGCTAAGGGGGTAGATAATTGCAGTCTTCCACTGCCTAAAGTGAGGTTATGAAAAGGCAGAATCAGGCTCCTCTCAGAGGTGCAATGGTCACAATTTGCAGCAAGGGAAAAATTCCACCATCAGAGTGGTTAAGCACTGGAGCAGGTGCCCGGAGGAGCTGTGGAAGCTCCAGCCTGAGAGATTTTCAAAATTTGACTGGTCAAGTCAGTCCCTGAATTAAATGATCTGTGATGATAGCCCTGCTCTGCGCAGGAGGTAGGACTGGACAACCTGCAGAGCTGCCTGCCAACCTGATCTGCCCTGTGATTCTCTCAGTCTAAATCCCAGTTTAATCCTACTATGCATTAAACCTCTGTTGTATTAATGCAGGATCAGATCCTGCTACAGTAAACCAGCAAGAGCATTGTTGGGCTAGGTAGCTTCCCGCTCATTGCACAGAGGTTGTAAAATGCATAAAATGCCAGGTGTTTCTTCAAGGATTTAGCAAGAGTAACTTACCCAGGGTCATACAAGTGTATGAGAGATCTGGAAACTGAACTAAATGCAGGTTTCCAGGCAGCTCCCTGGTTAATCAGTGTTCCATTAGCAATAAGGTAGCTGTGGCATCTACAGAAACACACTTGCTGGAGTCATGCTTTCCATCTGCACACCAGATATTTTAAATGGACCAATGGCAATTAAAAATGTAAATCTCAGTAAGCTACAAACTTTACAAAATAAATTCTGATGATATCCCTAAGTCATTCTATTCTCTGTCCTTGAGTATATGTTTATATTATGGACTAAAGGTCAGCAGTGTAACGATAATGGATTTGTATCCCCTTCAGCAGTTCCCTGTTATTTTGGTTCAGCAAACCAAAACGACTTTAGCTGTAGACAAAAGAGCCTGACCAACTAACCAAAGACCTAGAGATTAAAATGATGAGTTGTTTGTGAAAGGAAGGAGTAATATAATAATTAAAATATTTTCTATTTCTGTCTTTCTTTGTATGCAAACGCATCCTGATTCCTGGTCTGCCCTATTACTGCTTAATTAAAAGTCAAGTCCCTTGCAGATTCACATCAATTCTTAGATTTTTTAACCCTGCACATTGTATCATACATTATGGACTATTTTTAGTAAAGGGGTGAATAGTATTAATATAGCAATGATGCACCTGGAGTAATGAATAATCAAATCTGAGATGTAGGGACTTACATTGCAAAATAGGTTAGAAAGAAATATTGTCTGTTCCCAACCCTCATCCAGAGCACTGCACAACAGTTAAGGTTTTGTCTTTGTTTTCTAAAACATCAGATATTAGCTATTGCCAGAGGGAAACTATCTGATATGATGGGCCAGGGGTTTGATTTGATATGGCAATCCTATGTTTCTGTAATGAAAAAAATAAACAAAGCATACATATCTAAGGAGTCTCTTTTGTAATGGGCCATATTCTTCAAAACATTCACGCTCTTGTACAGTTCCTATATGATAAGTTGATGTGGTGAAGAGAAAAATCACATTGCCCATGCCAGAAATTATTAAGAAGTGTTCATCATTTTATAGCTGCAGAGCAAAATAAGATGGGAGAACAGAGCAGCTTTGCCATAAAGAATTCTATGTTTAGACCAGGTTAGCTATGCCTGTCATTTCATGTCTTCCTATGCCAGTTCAAATGTAAAATCCTGAAGAGACAAAAAGCAATATGTGCAAGCTGGCCATAAAAACCCCACTCTCTTTCAGATTTATAAATTCTTCTTTGACACATTTCCTTACAAAAAGGCTGAACAAATTGCCAGAATTCTTTCTGCAAGCCTTCTGTGAGAGAAACTTCCTTAATCTGCACAGGCTCTTCTGTAGTAGAGAAGAAAATTACTAGTGCCAGGGCATACTAACATGTTTCAAAGAACACTTCCATCACCTGCAGTAACAGTGGTGGTTAAAGATAGCCTGTGGTCTGTGCAGGAGAATTTTAGTTTGTATAGACACCCACAATCCTTGTAGAGCAGGAGGCTGGAAGTGGGGCTATACCTTACTAAACATAGATATTTTCAGCGTAAGTCACCCCAGGATCCCGTTTTAGTCAATGGAGAACTTGTCAGCGTTGTCAAAGAGAAGAAGCACAATTTATAAAACAGGCTTCTGAAACAGATTAGATGAATTGTATCTTCCCCCATCATCTACTGAGGAAGTCTACATGGACTAGATTAGGACACACATCCTGTCTCTCTCTTTGGCTCTGTCCATGATAGACTTCTACCACTGAACAAGCTGATATATGTGTGATTCCAGTAAATACTGTAATTCAAGCTTTTCTGTGTGAACACTTTTTCTGAGCACCATACAGCCCCATCTGGCAGTTCAATGGCTGAGGAAAATGATGGCAGTGGTATATTTCCAGTGCTCACATATAGCCACACAAATCTATATGAGGTAGAGTTAAATGATGATTAGCTCTCTAATATGCTATTTTTAGCATTCCTGACCATTCTTTTCACTAGTGCAGCCAAAGTGAATTTTTAGGAAAAGGACCAACTTCCTTGAAATATAAAGCAAGAAAATTGCTGGGCCAGACTTGAAAGGTTGTTGAATGAGTAGTACTCTACAGTGAAAAGGAAAAATCATGGAAAGGCCTAACGTTTAGAGGCAAAAAGGCACCTATGTATAGAAAATAAAGGCTTCCATGGTCTTTTCAGAATCAACTTCTTTACATGGGGAAAAAATGCTTTGAATTGTTGAAGAATCAAAAGGATACGACACAAAGAGCACACATCATCTTTTCATATCACCAAATTTCCTAGAACATCTGCTGAGGCACCTGTTCATCAGTGTTATTCTACCACAACATACGATTGTGGTGGGAATAACTAGCTGTGAAGAACTAAAAACAAAACCATTAAGGAGAATGCATGTTTGAATGTGAAGGTTTTACAATATAGACACAGGCTTTTGTAAAAGATAAATTTGTAATCTAAATGCAATGTCCAAATCTCAAAAACTAGGACAGGTACTTATTGTCAGGGAGAAAGATACTGCATTTCTTTTTCACCACTGTTTTTGAGACTCACGAAGCAATGCCATACTCTTCCATCTTTCCATGCAATATGCTATGAAATACAAAGCTTCAATCTCATATACTCCATGTCAGGACTCATTATTTCTCCAGTTCAAAGGGATATTATAGAGAATGGGGTGATAGTAACTCCCAGCTTCACTGTGAATAAGACTTTTTATGGCTTGAGGTAAAACAAGCCCTGCTGAGAACAGAGGGTCAGCATGAGATTAGGGACAAGTGTACTGAAATCAAAGCCACTATAATCTATTCATGTTTTAACTAAAGAAAAAGCATAGCTAAAACAGGCATTGAAGAAATATTATTTTCAGTGCACTCAGTCTTCAAATGTGATTTACAGACTGCCTTTTGCTGACAAGTCTGTCCCACTCCTATTTCCTACTTTATGCCTGCAACCAGAGAAGACCAATAGATTAACAGCAAATGTAGAAAAATCTTCTCATTTTAAATCCTAGAGCTATGAATTCCATACCTGACTTTCCAATAGGCTAGGTTAGACAATCACAGGTCATTGCACAGCAAAGTCATGAACTACACAGAGCTGCTGTGCAATCTTCAGGCTTTCTTCCTATCATATCAAATCATGGGGGGAGCTTTAAAAGATACTTGAATGAGGGTCATTCAAACATACTGCCTTTGAGTCATTTTCTGATTGTTATTTCTGAGTCTTTAAAGTTGTTATTTTATGATTATTAATTTAGGTAATGCTGCAAATGAGTATTTTATGTATGAAGAACCAGTATCTCTGGTTTGTGCTTTCCTGAGCACAGGAAGTGTAAAGGAATACAAGCCTGTTTCCAAAACATCTACTGCTATCAGAACATGCAGCTCTAGTGTTTAAATCACACCTGCAGGGCATCTTTTATCAGCTTTGAAATCTTTTCTTTTAAGTGACTTGGAATGAGCTGAAGTTATCTCAGTTCCCGACAAAGAAATATTAGTTTATCATAACAATTCCACACTACTGAGGTTAAAATAAAAGAGTGGAGTTACAGTCCAGGCAAAGAAAGAAGCTGATTTAGAGAAGCCAACGAGAGTGCTCACAAGATATTAGATTCTAGAGTTATTTAATATAAAGCACATCTTGTTCAGACCTGCCAATGCCAAGAGCTCAAAAACCATGAGCCAGATTTCCAAAATCTTCATTACCTTTAAAACTGTAAGATTTATTTTAGCTAATTTAATTGAGACTTATGTGATCATGCTGCCTGTCTGCCAGTCTCACAGAATAACTTTTGGATATTAACTAATATTAATCAAACTTGACAGAGGTACTGAGGTCTCAGAAAGATTAAGTTCCTGCAAGTGTTAGGTGGAGTGCTGGTAGTGTGCCTGGTGTTGGAAAGCCACTTCACTTCTGTTTATCTTGCCCAACAGCAGGAGCAGCCAGTCACCATCTCCATAGCTTTGAATCAGGCTTAGCATACATCATTTCTTGTCCAAGCAGCATTTTGAAGAGAGAGAGAAAGAAAAAGAGGTTATTGGGGAAGGTTAGTATCTCTTGCTGTTGCAAGAAAACTGGAGCTATTGTCCTAGCAAACTGAAGAGGACTTATAGGGGAACCAAAGGTATCATGGTAGAGTGACACAGAATAGTTGTGGGCAGCAGGGATTATTATGGTGCAGAGGGCAAGAAATGCTGTGCAAAAATCCACAGGAAGCTAGACGTTCTCGGTTCCAATGTTCACAGAACAATTTGTTTTAAGAATGAGCTCTTATTGTTAAATCCTCTTGTGTTGTGTCCTCAGGCTACATCAGAGTCACATGTTTCGGCCTTTCTCCGCAGGTATGAATGGTAGGAATGGTTTAATTTTTTTCATTGACAGCTTAGGTACTTACAGTGCCAAGAGATGGAGCTTAAAGAAAAAAAAAGAACAGTTGGAGAGACATGCTAAAATCAATAAATAATAGAAAACAGGGCTGGGAGGAATCTTGAGTAGGCAAGATGAACTATATCTAAATCATTTCTGGCAGATTTTTGCCTGACTTATTTTTAAAACCCTCCAATGGTGGAGGTGCAAAAACTTTTCTGGCTGCCCTAATCCAGTGCTTCACTATCTTGCACGAAACCTGGCAACACTTCCTGCACCGTTAGTTGGCATTGTTTGTGCTAACACACTACCAAGAAAAGCAGGAAATCTCTTATTAACAACTTAGAGAAACAGAGGACCTGTACTCCTTAGCCAGAATAGACAGGACAATGATCTTTTCCGTTCACTCTAACTTCTGATTGCACTGGGAGGAAAGGACCCTCACAGAGCCATGCTATCAATAAAACATTTTTACAGAAACACCAGCCAAAATTAATGCAGAAAAGAAACAGTTGCCAAGCTATTAGCATCACAAATACAGCTACACAAGTAATACGAATAGGGAGCACAAAATCCTCATCAGCTACCGTTAAGTAAAATAATTCCTTAAGTGGGTGATCTGCTTTCTGCATCTGAATCTTGAAAAGCATCCTCACTGAAAAAGCTTTAAAATTTAAGTCCATTGTATTGGTTACTATATATTCTGGACATATTCTGGCTGACTCCTCTGTAGAAAACGATATAAAGGCTCATTCAGAGATGCCTTTGAGTTGCCACTTACCTACAGCTTCCCAGCCTAGTCCTATTCACTACCATTAAGAAATTTTAGGGGTCTCATGCTAATGACCATTTATTTTTCCTGACTGACAAGAAGTTTTCTACAGTTGAAATATGATCCGGGATTTGATCATGTGCTTGTACATATATATGAGAGGCTGAGACACAAAAACAAAAATATAATTCATGGCAGTAACATCTGAATGTTGACTAAATCCATATTAAAGTCATAGAAAGAAAGCAGCATCTCTATCAGTTTTCATAAGACATAGCACAGTTTACGCTTTAGATCTTCCTTAAACAATCACGATTGTTGCAAATGGAACTAAAATACATCTACTACAACACCATTTCACTTTGAGTGTTCTGAGGTCTGAATATTTGTCCTTCTGCAGCACTCTGAAAGCAAAACCATCACTTCAATCTAATTACTTTAACCCAGGGAATATATGCACTTATAAGGAAAAATTCTGACAGCTGTAAGAGGATTTAAAGCACCATTCACCCACTAAATAAAAGGATCTCACTCATAGAAATTACGCAACAGAGTTTCCAGCATCAGTGTGTTTTGTCTGATATTTTGAAGAGAGAGCTTGTGTGAATGTATCCCTGATTATTTAATGGTGCAGAGATTCTTGAAAGTTTTAAAGAGCAGTTAGAATAATATGGCTATGACTTTCAGTCTGAATTTGCAAAGATCAGTGATATTTATTATTATAAGCATGAATGGCAGATATATTTGTCCTCTGTTGCCTCGCACGATGGAAGCCGTAGCCCCAGACTGAGTTCCCAATACAGAAGCTGGCTTGTGCTGGGCTTTGCTGCCCAGCAGTCCTTCAGAGGCCAGGAGTCTTATCAACATCTGCTTGATCTGACTGCACAACAGTCCTCAATAATGCAAACCTCTGCATAGTACAATTGGTTTGAACTGGCTCAGATTCTTCTCAAAGTGTAGTCCTCACAGATCATTTCATGCAGAAGGTGGGCAACAGGCTCCGGACTCAGCGTGTGGCTGTGGGAGCTCAGGTCAGATCCAAGGCTGGCAGGTATCTCACCTTTGCCTGACTACTGCAGAAAGAACCCCTATTTGTGACTTCTAAAGAAACCTCCTGCTGCAGACTCAGTTGCAGATAAAATAACCTCCCTCTTGCGTCTGGCAGTCAGACTAACCCTAGACTCCAGCTCCCCTGAGCACATCCCTCTCGTGCAGACACCTCTGAGCTGCCTGCACACTCTGTGCTGATCGGCCGCCTCTGTCAGAGCTGGCCCCCTCCCTTTGCTGCCTTCACTCAGACTCATTTTACTCCCCAGCACCAGACAGACTTTGCTGTAAGACAAAGCAAAGGTTTATTTATCAGAGCTGAATGTAATAAATTCAGAATTCTAACTACAAGACTGCAAAGGCAGGTAACATAAAATGTTTTTTTTAACAGTAGGGTGCTTCTTGATTGTTCCTGGGTGTCTCCCACTAAGCCCTTGTTGTGCAGCTTGCCCTGAGAAGCTAATGTTCCTCTTCCATGAAATAGTGCCACAGCCACATAATCCCACCAAGTTCTCCCTTTCCTCCAGATACACCAAGCTGGGTTTCTTGTTTCATTTCAGGGTGAATGGCAGTGTCAGTGGCTCACACTTTGCATTTTTATTATAGTTTAGAGTTTCCCCACCATGGCACCCCCCTCTGAAGTAGCCAGATGCTAGTTTAGATATAGCACAGATCTGATGGGAGCCAAGCAGTGTGACAGTAGAGCCCACCTAGCCCAGCCACTACTGGTGTGGGAAAGGTAGAAAAAACTGAGGAAGGTGTTAAAGGTTCCTTGATCCCCAYTGTAAATTTATGCTACCTAATGTGTATTCCTAGGTGTTTTCAGGTCTATAAAATTTGATCATTAATATTCATTAACAGTCTTTATGAAATCTTAATTAAATTCATCAAAATGATTAAAAATAATTAAGCTGAGTAATCTTCATTAAAAATAGAAGTCACATCTATTTTATTAGAAGTTTGGTTTGTGGTGCTGTCTCAGCTTTTGCTTGACACTGCAAATGGCTTTTCTGGATACAAATTTCAGAAAAAATGGAAGACTCTACCTAAATGCATGGCTGCCTGTCTTCTCTCTCAAAACTTGCTGTTAACTTTTGGGTACTTGGATCAGAGTCAAGAGGAGCCCCCATCAGAAAGGCAGCATATGAATATTGGGGTTTTGCACTATTTCCACAGTTACCTGCCAGAGATACTCAGAGGATGAATTTAGGATAAGAAATGATAAAAAATAGACTGGAAGTCAGAGTCATTGTGTTCTTGAGAGACCTTGTGAATTTTCCAGCCTTGACAGCTCTGACTGCTTGGATTAGCTGGTGCTCTGAGGACTAAAGTCTTTATGATTTTTTCTCTTTTAGACACTGAAATTACCTCCAGCTTCCCCTCAGGGACCTTACAAAGGGACAAGCACATTAAGTCACTAAGCCACTGTTCTTCTAAAAGCGGCCACTAAATAAAGAGACCAGGGGAAGAACAGGGACTGCAAGTAGCTGTGAAACTGTAGGCTGTTAGGTTATTAAAATTTTGTAATTCTGGTTTTGTAAAAGGCTAAGTAATTACTAAAATTACATAAGTTTAAAGATAACCATAGAATAATAGAATTATAAAAAGAACAGTTGGGAGCAACCCTTAGAATATCATTCAGCCCAACCCTGGCAGGATCAATTATCCCTGTGTCATTCTTGACAGATGTTTGCCTAACCTATTTTTAATATCTCTAGCAATTAAGATTTCACAACCTCCATAGAATTCTGCTCATACAGCATGAAGCTATATTTTTGACTAGTGCTGTCACTTTCTCTTACAATTAGAAATGTTTCCTAATATATAACTTGATTTTTTTTCTTGCTCCAAATAAAGCCTTTTACTGTTTTGCTGCTATCAAAGACTTGGAAAATAGTTCACCCTCTCATTCTTTGTAGCAGACTTCCATGTACCTGAAGTCTGTTATCTTCTCCCCATCATTTCCTCTACTTCATGTTAACCAGGTCCAGTTCTTTTGATATTTCCCCAAAGGCCCATCTGAAAGAACTGATATTTCATCCTATTTTTGTTTTCCTAATTATTCCTTTCTGTGTTCCTATTAAGTTTCATCTTGCTTTTTCTGACCAAACTGTCAAGAACTTTTTAAACTGACATCCCATCTGTCAACATACCTGCAATCCTTCTTCCCTCTTCTCTTTGATTATTAATGAGATACTTTTGGCATTTCTGTGTCCTTTATGTGCTAAACCACCAAGCAAGTATGTTATCTTGGGTATACAAGGTAACACCTCTTCCATTCTCTCTTGCTTATCCTTCTTGAGCATACGATATTGTTTTATGTTCATTTTCCAGTCATATGAGTTACCCAGCACCTCTGTTCTGTTAGTTACATCACAACAGTGATGAGATTAGGTTTATTGCATTAATATATAGATGTCTATATAGTACCTACAGTATATATATAGAAATCTTTGATGGGCTGACCAGCTACCCTTTTTTTATCCCTGCTAAGAATAATCTTAGTGACTTATTGGCTACTAAGAATAATCTTCCTGTTTCTAGGTCCTTGTTGTTTATATGTAGCTAGGATCTTGTCACCTATCACTGTTGATCCAAGCTGGTTGCACTCCTTTGTAGAGGCAAGAGAACATGCTAAGGTGATCTAGGCTGGCAAGATGATTTTGTGAGGTGAACTCCCTCTTTTTCAGTGAGCATTAACTTCATCTCCTGTTGAAAGGACCAAAGCATATGTTCATGATGAACCTTAAGCTAGTCAAAAATTGGGTTTCGATTAGGAAGAAAGTAATTACACATTCAAATATATCAATTACTTATGTAAATGATCAGTTACATGACTACCTGGTCGTTTGCAGGCACAACTACCCAAACTGAATAAGAAACCATGATAAATTTAACATGCAAATTGAGTATGTAATCATGCATTCAGCTAATTCACACCTAATTGGGCACACCTCATTTTGAAAATTATTTTTCTAATTTTTTGCCTACCTTTAAACATTTGGGGTGAAGGCTGTATAATCATCCTTTCATAGTTATAAAATCAAAGAAGGGGAAACCACATTTGTCCACAAGAAACATATGTAATAACACTACCTATAAGCGTTTCTTTTTTTTTTTTCCACTTCAGGTTTGTCAGACAACTATACAAGGTCCCACCAGGTCAGGATGTTGGTATTGTCATTAATCAATTTACAGCCTCTATTCTACAGCCATCTATTAGACGTATGAGAGGAATTCAACACCAACAGCACCAATATGTAGAGTTTATGACTGGGTTTTCTTTCACTTCTGGGACTCATAGTTTGTATTATACACACATAGCGCTTGTACAGTGTGAAGCTACGTTTCTAAATAGGATGACATTTAATTCACTGAGAACCAGATTTTCTGAGACTGGCTAACACAGATGTTTGTGGATGCTTGATTTATGTGTATAAATGCCAGCTGGGTAATCACAAATTAGGTATTTGTGCACATACATACTTATATTTTGAGAGGCTCTGCACATAGCCAAACAACTGTTTTAAGTGTACAGATCCACTTCTGAATTAGAGATGGATTTGGGATGCAGTACTAGCTCCTATATTCAGGTTAGTCAGAGCTAATCCTTGATGAAAATAATTGAAGAAGAATCTCATGATATGCTTGAAAAGTTTCCAGGAGAAATTCAGTGTCGATAAGTGCAAAATAAAGCTGACGAAGAGAAGCAACTGTAATTCTGTATCTACAGCAGCAGGCTCTCAACAAGGTTTTATGACACAGGAATGAGTGTTTAGAGATACTGCAAACACTTCCTTGAAAATGTTAGCTTAGTAAAGATCAGCAGGCACAAAAACAATTTGAAGATGGGAAGCTGTTAGGAAAGAAAAGAAAAAGAAACAGAAAACTGCTATGGAATAAAGCTGTAATTGAACAAAACCCTTGTGAATTTATGCCTCAAACTCTGTGCACAGTTCTGGTCATTCCATATCAGATATCATATAGCAGATATCAGGAAATGGTGAAGTAGAATTAGAAGAGGCACCGAGAAATGTGACAAGGATTAGCAGAAGTATGTTGTGGTCTCTGTAGGGGGACAAATTAAGTAGAGTCAAACTCTTCTTAAAAAGTGGAAGGATATGATCGACATTTATAAAATTATAAATGTTATGGAAAAAATAAATAGAGAACAATAATATGCTATTTTTTATAATATAAAATCTAAGGGGCATACATTGAAATTATAGGTAGCAGGTTTAACATAAACAAAGAAAGCACTGATTTGTACTGTTCATAATTAAATTGTGGAACCCTTTACCACAGGATGTTTTGGATGCCACAAATACAAATAGATCCAGCTATTATTAAACAAATCATGAAAGATCCATTAAGGCATATTAAAAAAGATTCTGGAAATATGAGTCTAGTTCAGAAAGTTGCTAAATCACAGAATGCCAGAAGGGCAAAGAGTACACTGGGGAGTTGTCACTCTACACTTCTTGCTTCTTATACTCTTTTCCGAAGCATAAAATGTTGTTCACTGTCAGAAGCAGATGCTAGCCATGGTGGACCTTTGATCTTACCTGTATGGCCATTTTTATATTTATAATAGAACTCTTGATCCTTTTCTTGAGAACTTCTACTTAGCCACCTTCTTCCCACCTTGTGCGGTACTTTTGATTATTTGCATCTAAGTATAGACTTAGCTCTCATTCTTATTGAATTGCAATCTAGTTTTTTGGACCATTCCTCCAGTTTGTCAAGATCATTACATTATATTTAAATCCATTTCCTCCCATCTTCCCTAGTAACAATGATTACCTAAAGGAATGGCTGATGGCAGTAGCTGTAAATCTTCCAACACCTGCACAACTGAATTACTCTAAAGCTCATAAAACTGACTGATGCCATATACAAGGGAATTATGGTATTTTAAAACTGTGACATAGATGTCTGGAAAGATCTGGTAAGACAGAATATTATGGTTCCCAAAAGTCTACACGATTTTCCTTGCATGCTATTATTTTGCATAATACTGCTATTAATGTAAGAGATATTTCTGACCTATTAATATTTATAAGATTGATGCAGCTACTTGTTCTTAGTTTGTAGGCACCAGTTGAAGTAAGACAAATTAAAAAAAGAAAAGAATGTTTAATGCGATGTTATTCCGAGTGATCTCATATTACACTTTAAGGACAGCTTTTCCTCCCATTAACAAATGCTAATATTTAGATCCACAAAAGGACTAATGTTCTGAAAGGCTGGCCTTCAGCTGAGGACCCCAGAGTTAACTGTCTTCGCTTCTTGCAGAATGTCTGGGAAGGAAGAGGGCTGCTAAGTGCAATATAACATTGCAACCTCTGAAAAGTGTATTGACTCTAGCAGTGTACCATCTTAAAATGACAGCTGAGCCAAAGCAATTCTATATTTACCAGGCTTAGATTGAGAGAGAGCGCATGGATGTCAGCAGGCAATAGGCTGTATAGATATACTTTCAGGTACCTAAAAATGGGCTGTACTAAGGCTGAGTTGGGAGACAAACTAACCATTGAGAAATAGTGATGGAAGAGAGGGGAGGAAGGAAGGATTTGAACATTTTATGCACCTCCTTTTTGCACCTCTTTCATTGGGAAAGTTAATTGTCTTCTCCAAAGCTGTCTTCTTTCTTGCAGAAGATAAGGAGGAGCCACTGTTTTTAACAGAAGTAGTTCTGGAGCAGAGCGCTTGTACTGCTGCCCCCCCACCCCACCCCTTTGGTCTATAGCACAGTGTAATGAGAGCTCTCTCACAATTTGTGATGAACAATTTGGGTAGTAAGATTTTCAGGGAGGAAACAGCCAGTGAGAGAGAAGGAAGACAAAGACTCTTTATTCCCTCCAACTGAAGAAGCTATAACTGATATTAATTCATTTATTCAACATATATGTTTCCTTATCTGAAAAGAGGGGGTTACAGTTCCAGCTCCCAGGTCTTACTTCCTTCAGCGAAATTAGCCCTAGCAAATGCTTAATAACTCTTCTCTTTAGAAGAAGTTTCAAAACAAATACCCTAACTCAGTCCAAAAGATATAACTTTATCTGTGGTTTTCTCTGATGAGAGTTCTGTCTTATTTGACAAAGTTATTGGCACCCTTTGCATTTATAAGGTGTTTGATTGAGTACCACATGTGAATCTTACTATAAAATCATTTTTTTATAAACCAGTGGAGAACACATTAAATTGATTAAGAACCCACTAATTGACAGATGCCCGAAATAAACTGTCAATGGAGAATCATCATCAAATGAGGAATATTCTGACAGGATGATCACTTTGTAGGGTTTACTCAATAACATTTTTTATGCCTTTCAAAAATACACAATATCACTGGTGGTAAAATGTGTGGGTGACAGAGAGATTGCCAGAGTAGCAAATAATGATGAAGACATGCAACTTGTCATTCTGGGCCCACTCAAACAAAATATCTTTCTAAACGCCTAGCATATCTAGATGACAGCATATGGACCATGCCCATGAAATTAAAGACTGCATATGGAATAGAGACCCAGTGAGATGTAAGAAACATACTGAATGAGCAACTGAACTTGGGTTTCCAGTGTGATAATGCAGTAAAAGGGGGCTAAGGAAGTCAATGGATATGTAAATGGTGGAGTAGATTAGGGAGGAGAACGTATCTCTGCGTATGAAATTGGTGAGGCCAACATTGGAGTACTAAAGGATAAACTCCCAAGAACTGGCACTGCCTTCATGCACACAAGCAGTAATTCTTGCCCACTGACTGTTGTTCATGGTGTACACTTCTGTTTTGCCTTTGTGTCACAAGTCTCTGATAAGTATATGAGTTGTTTTGGGAACAGGGGAGTGCCATAAGCACAAGGCAACACAACATTACCATGCTTATGGGCCCTCTCCCTCAACCCCAGTGCTACCAGGTTTGTAATCAGTGCTGCAGAGTGCCCTATCTCCAGTAGAGAGGGGCAGCGAGCACCCCGCTGACCCACACCCCCATATCCATGCTGCGCCACAGCCTGAGTGAGGGCTTACAAGCGAGATGGGAAATGCATATCACCACAGGTGGGACCTTCCTCTCCTCACTGGGAGCAGGGGTTGCAAATGCCACATTACACAAAGAGTGGGCAGGGAAGCCAGCTACAGTTTTGAAGGGTAAGACTTTCTTAGTTTTTTGGAAGAAAGGCTGCAGATCATTCCCTTCAGCAGATAGACTCTGGATCCTGAGTAAATGGAGTGTGAAACTTGATTTAAAAGTCCTCCTTAGAGGAAGCGCTCAGTTTCCTAACCCTGTTGTGGCTGTACAGTGAGGCTTAAAATACGCTGTGTTTTGTCAACAGACCTTGACTTGTTGACTACACAACAATTATAAATGTATTCTGTATTCTAATCAAAGTATATGCATGCCTTACCTCACCAGCGGCTTGATGTATGGCTACATGTTTGCTTGTACCAGAAGAAATATCTTAAGTATTTTACTGTAAGTACCAAAATTCCAACATCTGCAATGGCTTTAGGGGTCTTCCAGCAGTTCACAATACTACATTCTCATCTCTGGATTGTTGCATAGAAACAAGACAGTTAAATATACATTCTTTTCAGTTAAGTAAATCTTTTTAAACACATGAAATTATTGACATTGTTAAAAGAAATATTTATGTTTATATAGTAAAACAACAAGATAAAAGTTTATTATTAATCTTCAGATAATCTTTCTAACAAAGGCAAACTCGCAGCCACAAGCTTTTTTTTTGGCTTGCTACAAACAAGATAAATGATAAATGTCACAGATTTATGCTGTGAAGAAGAGTTTCCCCTCCCTCAACACATTTTTTGTCAGACTATGTAACTGAAATAAACATACATAAACTATGATTGCTGATTAAGACTATTCCAAGTTATTAAACATACATCTACTGTTTAATGTAATCAGAGCCACAACATTGCTGAAGATTAACTTTACAAACTTCTTAGAAAGCACAGAAATGTGTTATAAGATCTTCTGAGGCTAAAACTTCTCAATTTCTCAAACTAACATTTCAGACTCATGCATAAATACATCATAAGATAGATGATTCTTGTTACTCTAACAGGAAATACGTCCCTCACTCCCACTATGTTAAAATATATACTTAATTCTCCCACATGGACAAGGTCCAAGTACTCTGTCTTGAAACCTTCCAGTTACTCACCCAAAAGAATATCTGATTTCTGCTTGCATACATATTGTTTAAAAAAGTCTTACTAAATATCTTAATAAATATCCTAATACTGACAAACTTTGACAAATACCATAAAATGAGCAATACTGATATCCTCCCTCATATGTTTGGATCTGATGGGAAGATCACTTCAGGTGATCCCCACATCAGAAAAAATCTGATTCCTGACAAGCTCATGTGATTATAACCACCATAAAAACTAAAGCTATGTCAAGACATAAAATGTCTATTGCTCTTTAAATGAAATGTTTTGGGTTGCCCTCTAGAGCATCCCAGTTCTGCAAGGAGGTCCATGCCATCCCAGCTGGAGACTCAACCTACAGCCTGCCCTTCACCTGAACTCTTTTCAGAGAGACTGTACAAGAGGCTATGAACTGAAGAGGATGACTGGGGAATATAATGCAGACCCTCTCATAGGAGGAACACTGCAGTATTTCTCTAAAACAGTCATCTAAATCTGCATTGTTGTTTTAAATTCTTCCTTCCCTTATATACACAGGCACGTTTTTATTTATGAATAATTTTGTGCTCAGTCCTCTTGCATGAAAGCAAGCGAGATCCTAGACATACTAAGATTGTTCCCTGTAATCCCAGAGGAAAACTATGATTTAATACACAATGCCTTTATGCAAGAATTTAAACACAGTAGGAGTACTGCTAAATGTCTTTTAGAGATGCCAGCCATCCTAAATCATTAGTAAATGCAAGTCCAGGAGATCACAGACTATTGCAAAATCAGTCAGTGAGGTGCAATAGATCATTATGATTAACATTTTCCAAAGGATTCCCATGGAAGGAATGATTGATTTCCAATAAAAAAAACCTTGGTTTCACAATAGGAAACCTACCACCTGCAGCTGTTTAAGAAGAAAATCTGAAATTTATAAGCTAGTTTGTGTACAGCATTTTCTTTTCCTGCTGTGAATTCTTCAAATTGCCTTTTAACCACTACTGACACCATTTATTTTTTGTTCATTAACCTTAGGTGGCCCTACCAAAGAATTCTCATAACAAACCAAAAAAATATTGTTCAAACCTGTGTAGTAATCATTGCTACAGTCCACCCTCCATGCAAATGTGATAGGAAATAATGATACAACGTATACTCAAAAGAATAGAAAATTGCATTGATGGAGTCAGGACATGTTAATACAGCAATGTACACAAGGCTAAGAATTATTTGATGTATTCCAAGCACAAGGGATTCTTGAAAAAACAGAGGGAAGGGTTTTTAAAACTGCTAAGAGGAGCAAGCAGCCTCAGAAAGTCTTGATTCTTAATGAAACAGACACTGTCTGACCAAATTTGGTTTTCAGGCTCCCAAATGCTACCCACACTCATTCTGAAAATTAGCCAAGTTCAGATATATTTGGCAATGCACAGGCCTTGGCTCTGGACAGGCAGGCCACCTCTTTTCAAGGTGAGCAATATACGTATTGATCTATCTCCAGCTTCCTGTATCTGACTGCTCAGCTAGTAACAGTTTTGGTTGCTTTCAACACCCCATGGCTAATGGCTGGGTGTGCACTTACAGACATGTTAAATGAGAAGAGCTTTTGGCATCAGGCTGGAGTAAAGCTCCAGCTCACACACTGAGATAAGTATCCTAATATTTTGAACACCTTGCTTTCATCCCTTCTCTCACTTTGCTTTTGTTCTTCTGCCTCCTTTGAAGCCTGCACGTATGAGGATGGCTATCCTTCTAAACTACAGAACAAGCTAGTACCAAAATAATTTTCTGCTCATCAGTGCCAGTAGCAAGTAATAATCCTTCCTGTGCAGACTGGGGGGGCTGAGAATCAGAGCTGTGTCTCTGTCTCTTGTCCTCATGTGAGTAATCTCAAATTTAAACGTTTGGTAAATTCCACTTACACCGCTTAATGTATCTTCAGATCTCTGGGTTCTAATATTAGCAAAAGGGACTGGGACATCCTTAGCCTTCAGGAGGAAGATTTGGAGCCTCCATTGCTGTTCAAATAGAGGCAGAGTTTTTCAATGAAGAGAATTGTCTGAATCAAGAAGAACAGCTGTCCAGATCCATAGGCAATGAGGCCTTAGATTTGGCACAGAAGGCTATGATTTTCTGGKTTTTTTTATATTTCTAGAGAGAAGAAAAACTTCAAACTGTGGTGTACATCAGTCCTGAAAGCTAATTTAATGTTCAGTGTGCGCTGAATGTGATAAAAGGCATGTGTTGTTTAGGCCCACTAGGATGTGTTTTATTGATCCATTACCAGGCAGATTAGCTGTTCTAGATGCCTGAGCCTACATTTCTCACACTTCTGAGGATGTAAATATTCACCATATTAAAGATCAACTTGGAGAGGCTTTATGCCATGATGCAGTAAATTCCTTTTGCCTTCCCTCCAGAAAGAGTGGCCTCAGCACATTTCAGTACTTGTATAGTAGAAGGCAACAAGTCGTCTGTGAAGGAGGGTGTGTGTGCGCAAGAGTGCTTCTTTCCAGGGTAAGGCCCTGATTAAATATATTTTATTAAGCAAGYATTTTCTTTCTTCAGGAGACCTATGCTTTCATGAAAAATAAAAAGCGTGAAAGGGCTTCCTTCTATTATTGAACAATTTATAAAGGAAACATTTTCCTCTCACCTCTACTGCTTCTGTGCAGTATGCACGCTGTTTCAGTTTCCTGTTATACCTCCCTTGCCAGACATACCAACAGTTACCGCTAGCTAATATTTCTACTTAAGGATGAGGAAGCAGTGTCTTAGAAGAATCCCTCTGTTTATGGACTATATAGAGCTAGCTCATATGTGGCTGACATTTGGTCAAATGAATCACACTCATTTTGACTCAAATGATACTCTTTAGTTGTTTTTATTGTACATTCTCCTTCTCTTCAACATCCCATATCTGTTTCTTTGCATCAAAAGATCATTCCGTGGCAGCAATTAGTACTCTTCAGATTAACAGTGCAAAGCATAACATTTGGAGGACAAATCAAGTAAAGAATCCTGTCTCAGGAAAAATGGAATATCTTCAAAGCACTGTGGCATATCTCATCTGGTTGAAGGAGGAGGAATGAGTAATTCAAGTGCCAGCATGAAGAAACAATGACCTAGTACAGATGCAGACAAAGGGGAAGGGAAGAGAATGATTTTGAACTTGAAAAAAATTGCATAGATAGGTAAAGGTATAGGTATAGTTGTAGTATAGACATAGCTAGACTTTGGGAAGCTATACTCCACTGATGATAAGAAAAATATTCAGGTAACAACCAGCTTCTGTAAGAGCTTGCATATGACAGAAGGTCAGATGATTTTAGCTTGACAATAGAAACACTATTTCATGGGCATGGGGAGATGACTGTCCTCAGTGTGACAGAAGGAAGCCCGCACCTAGAGAGATATATTTAGCTTTGCTCTTCCAAAAAAAAAAAAAAGAAGAAGGTGGCTGTATAAAGCCATACCGAAAACCATGAAAACTATATATTGCATAGCTCTAATACCTGAACACCATTCTGTTGTGAATGGATTCATCCACCAAGAGCCATATAGTTCAATCCCTCTGAACCTAAGCAATAGCTGCCCACTTCTCCTAGGGCTGTCTTTCAGATGCTCTGCTATGTGTACACCTCCTGCCTAACACCGTTCTTGGGCAATCTTATTTCCATAACACAGCTTTTAAGAGCCTTGAGTGATTTAAATGTGTTCTTCTCACTCCTAGCCCTTTGGATTGTAAAACTGTGTTTTTTAAGGGACTACATGATAATAAAGCAATGAATGTTTTTTTTTCTAGCAGGATTTATCTTCTACATATATGTTGCACTCAAGAAGAAAATAAAGGATCTTTCTGGGGAAAAAAGTCTGCCCTTAGCATCTTTGTGATCCACAAACCTGGTTGAAGTCTCTATGCCAGACAGCCTTTCCAGCCCTTGCATTATCATTTTAGACAACACAGTAGTCTCTCTTTTAAAAAAGCAACATTTCCTCCATTTGGATGCAATGTACTCTGTGAAGGAAGGAGTAGAACCAGGATAGAGCTCTTCATACTTGCCTTCCTTACCAGTTCTCCCCTCACGTCATCTTCTGTGTAGGCAGACCATCAAGGGCAGTGGCCCTGCTAATAGAAATCTCATGATTTAAACAGGGAAGAACCATTCAGTGTTGATTACCCTAGCTAGTCCATCACCTGGTCCCAGATGTAGTGGGATACATGTAACAAAACTTAGACAACCACAGTGTAGGTGTCTACATGGGACTTAATCATTTGGCCCCCTTTACCAAGAGTAATAGGTTCTGTAGTGCACAGCTCTTCTCCTAGGTGAGATGATCCTAACCATGAATATTATTCTGCACTGATTAGAGCAGGGGTCCAGATGATTACCTCACATGTAGCTGTCTAAAGTTAGGTGAGATGAATTCCCCATCTGTCTTAAATGATAGTAATCCTCTATAGCATAATAGACTATTGTCTATGGAGAATCACAAAAGAAGACAGTGTTTATTATTGAATGCAAGCAAATCTCAAAGCCATTGCAGTGTTGAACACTGTATAATTCCAGAGTATGAGAGTTAGTGGGCATAAGAACCTAGAAACCCCCACACTGGGTCAGACTCCAGGTTCACCTGATCCTATTTCTGACAGTGGGCAGCAGCAGATGCCTAGGAGGGATATATGAATACTTCAAGCAGGAACTGGCACCTCCTTGGTGAACTGTCCTAATTCTTGTAGCCCTGTGTGTCAAGATCTCCCTGAGCTAGGGGACATATTTTTATGTTTGATGGTCCTAGATGAATAATTCTTCTCTGAAAATGTTTTTGGAAGCCATATATGTTTCTAGCATTTGCAGTGCCCTGGGGCAATGAGGTAAAGATTTTAATTACGTTGCAGGAAGACTCACCTGCTTTTGTGTGTTGTGAAAGTGCAGTCTGATCATTTCATGTGGTGATCCTGTATAAGGGAGGCTATTCAGTTTCTCCAAGCCACTCATGAGTCTGCAGGCTTCTATCATGCCTCAAACCCCACTGGTTATTTTCAGAGTTGAACTGTCCTAGCACATTTACTCTTCATGTGCAGATACCATTGCATCATCTTTGTTATCCTTCTTTGTGAATTTTTAGCATTATTATATCCTTTCTGAGAGAGATGCACTTTCAGAACTGCACTTTCTATATTGAATGCTGATGACAGTCACCAACACTGCAAAGGAAATGTACTTTGTTTGATAAATAATACAACACCATGTGGTGCGCTCTCTCTAAAATAAGTTGACTTTCAGCAGATTAACTGATCAGAAAGGAAAGGGAACCTTACACACTGGAATTACACTTAGAGCCTGACAGTATTTATCTTTCTGCTTTACTTCCTAACCACCCACTGTCAGGTCTGTATCTTAGATAATTTATTCTCTCTCTCTTCCTCTCTGTTGGGTGTAGTTATTTTTGCTTTCTTGATAAACATGAGTTTCTCGGCTATCTTGGTATCAAGAAATGCATCTGGGTATATGCATGCTTAATTCATTATAAAGTGCTTCTGACATAGTATGTCTGATATCTGCAAGATTTTGAAAGGAAAGATGTAAAGCCACCATCTTATTTACTTAGTGTAAGCCTCAAAGAAGGATCCATTTGGATTTAGCYGAGAAATATCCATCAGATGTGAGCAGAATCTAGCCATGAGGCAGAAACTTTGGGACAGGTGAAGAGGAAGGAAAAAAGAGAATTAGACTTTGAATGTCTGAATATGCTTCTGAACAGCTGGAGAAATCCACTGATGAAACCTTCACATTTCTGAAAGTAATCTACAGCAAACTAGAAAAGCTGGTCTAAACCAAAAATAAAAAAGGATCTTTTTTTCCTCAGAACAAATTATAGGATTTTTTAATTATATTTGTCTCAAATCATAATGGAATGTAAAAATCCCCAAAGCTTTAATAAAATAAAATATCCAAACTGAAGTAGAAATATTTTATGTCATTGTTTTGACTAACATAGCATCAAAAGGAAAACTGTAACATCAAAATAAACTTACTGAAACGGTTTCAAAACTTTACTTTGAAAATGCTGATGAAATAGAAATGTTTCAAGGACTGTTTCAACTTGCTGTATCAGAACTCTTCAGTGGGAAATGCTTCTTGGAAAAATTCTGGTCATCTAAGTGGAACTAGAACTAGCAAAACTTTGTAATAGAAATAAAAAAATCAAAGGCTTAAAACAATCCCCTCCCTCTCTGCCTCATCACACAAATGCAGGCAGTTTCTCATGATGCTTCTTACTGTGCTGCTCTAAGGAATTCAAATAGAATTACATTAATCATTGGCGTTCTGAAAGTATGGAGCTCACTGGCTGTAGATGTTATAGAAGTAATAAAGCTGAATGGGTGTGTTGATCAAACTTATAGAGAAGGTGCAAGTATTAGCTAAACATTTCAGAAGACTAGTCTCACATTTTAAGATAGAAGTTAATGATCTGATTATTTTTCTAGTTCAGTAAATCAGCAAGTAAGTGACTTAGAGTGTCCTTTTATTCTCTTTAATCTTCATTGAGTGAATCAGTGAAAGGAACCAATATATATTTGCTGTCTATGACTTATTTTGACAGAAGTCAAGCAACAGAGCAGGTTGAATCTAAGAATTTCTCTTCCATGGGAAACACCGGCAGTCTGGCATTTGAGTTTATTCTGACAAAAAAACAAACAAACCACAATTTGAAATTTCTCTCAAAAACTTTAATGTTAATATTTCAGACTCATTAATAATACTGCTATTTTAATATTAATAATTGTAATAGTGGGTCTGATAAAAATTATTTTAATCATTTTCATATATAATATACTGTCATAAAATCAATTTTAAAATAAAAGCCATTTTGAGAAGGAAAATCAAAGACTAACATATCTATTTAATCAAAATGCTTTTGCAAATAGAGTTCAAACTAGAATATTAAAATCAATACCAGYAATGCTGCAAGTCTGTGGATTTTGTTTTTTTTTTCAAAAAAAAGTCCCTTTGGGAATCTCTTCCTGCTCAGGAAAGCCAACAGTTATGTTCTCTGCCTTTCCAAAATGATTCTTCTGACAGCACTAATACTTTTCTCCCTACGGTACAGTATTTTTCCTCTGTGAGACTATGTGAGAAAAAAAACCCAGAGACTAAGAACTATATAAAGTACCATTTATAAAAGAGCTCTGTGTATCTCAAATCCAGATCAAGGAGCTGTGCCATATTCGACCTGATTATTTAGTGACTTCACCCCATAATGAAACTCACTTCAGTAATCTGAAAGCCACACAAACATCATTCTAGGAACAAGCAGTGGTGAAATGCAGCAGGCCAGTGCCTGTTCATTATGTGGTATTCAACTAATATACAGCATTCACAGATAGTCAATTGCAATAGATAAATTATTATCTAAGCTAAAAAACAAACAAACAAAAAAAAAACCAGCAGCAGTCATCTTATTAGTGCATATTTTTTGCATAAGAGAAAATAATGAGAAGGTAAAATTAATCATTTCCAGGGAAAATGTTCAAGTTAAACCACACTATTTGCATTTTATTGTCTCTGCAGAGGTGTAAATTGCTGTCATCTTGGGCTTTATATTGCACTGATAAGGTGCTTCCGGGGGAAGGAAACTAGGCAGAAAATTGGCATCATTATGCATTTCTGAGATGTTTGCATTTAATCATTACAAACAGCTGATCTCTGAATAATAAACTGGAGGGATCAAACAGTCAAAAATAAACGTGTGCAGCTGCTGGATTCTGAAAACACAATTTGATAAATTACCTTGGAATGGAAAACAAGGACTCATTTCTCTACCTTCTCAAAAAAAATTACACAAAAACAACCTCAGCATCAAAAAAGTCTAGAAGATAGGAAACTGGAAAGAAATGGAGAATAAAGAAAATCCTATGTAGTAGATCCGTTTGTTTCTTTTCATAGCAAAAAGTGAAAAACTAAAAGTGAAAAAGTTGCAGATGTGAATAGAAGGGGAGAAGGGTAGTGTAAAAATACTATCTCCATGTTGACCATTGTGACAATTTTTTCATATGCATGCACTTTTTCAGTTGTTAATCTCAAGAGTTTTCAACAGTTAAAATGACGGATTAAAGGAAAAAAAATTCCTTGACAGCCTGGTAATCTGTCTAGTGGGAAGGAATGTTATGTCAGTCAAGGTTCAGCTGCTATAAGTGTTTTTGACCAGCCAACCATGGATACCTGTCTAGAAGGACAAGTGTTATTTTTCTCTGCTACTACTGCCTGTGAGAATGAAACCAGCACTATATGAGACCAAATATTCCTTTTCTACTGCCGTAGAGAATTTTGAACTTTGTGAACACTAGCTATGTTTATATTATGCTCAATAGCCACTTATAAAGTTGCATAAGTACTACCAGTACTATTGAAATTAACAGCACTTCTCCCAGTCACGTTATCTACTCTGCTCTGTCCTACACAGTTGCAGTGCTATTGTAGGCTGCACTGAAGTTGTGGTTGTGTAATTGGTAATTAATTCTCCAGCTGAGTCTCCAGTACTCCTACGCATCCTGTTGACCATGCCTCCAGGCAGGTGGGAGTTACACTGACACACTCTTTTTTGGCTGGATCACATGTTGGATCTCCTGTCCATGCAGACACACTGGTGTCTAACAGCATGAGCTCACTCCGCTCGCAGTCCAGGAACTGCTAGCATCGCTCCCCTCTGCCCAGGTGCCTATTTTTATTGTACCACACATCTAAATTGGGAGATGGAGGCACACACTGTGCATGCGAGTCCTCGCGTAGGTTTCCATCACATCTATTCCCTCCGGCCAAAAGCAAGGTTCGTACTGCTTGCCCCATCCTCCACCCCACAGCTCTGGCAGGCAGTCGCGGCAGAGGAGTGGCTGTGAGCTGCAGCACACCCCAGCCAGCTCCCGCATCTCCTCCATCGGGGCCTCGCGGTCCGCTGTTTCACATCACACATTTGCACCTCGACCTACATGCAAGCTTTGAGGCCTCTTTCTTTCTCCCAAAGATAACTGAAACTGGTAAATGGGATCCAAAATGGGAGCGGGGTAGGACAAACAGTCATGTACATGCACACGCACACACACACATACACACACGTGCACACACACACACACGCACAGGCAGGATCACATTGTTTTCAGGGGAAAGCAGTCTGGCAACATACAAATTCAGACTGGCTGTAACTTGTGGCACTGTAATGAGGTATTGTAGCAAACCAAACCAGGTTTCAGGAGCTTTAATTCTGCTAAGTGATGTGTGATTCATCTCAAAGGGAGCAAAGTGAGAGCTGCACACTGGACCCCTTATGAAAGTCTATGCTGTTACATTTGTAATGATGGAATGAACCCTTACACAGCAATTGCTTACATACTGTACACAACGACAGTGCCTGGAAGCTGAAGGACTACATTTCCATGTAGAAAAGATGCCAACGGTATTTTCTCAACGTGGTAATCAGGCAATCTGTGCTTCTTCTTAGTAGGTTATACCTTGTAAAATTCAAATAAGGAAGGCTTCTGAGTATATCACTGAGATTGTGTGAAACAGAAAACTGTTGCAGCCTATCTTTTTTAATCTTTGTAAACCAAAGTTAAGATATAGAAAATGTACAGGAAATGTGATTAAGTGTCCACATGCCTAAAGGGAGGAATACAGCAGAAAGAACATTGAAGAAGCACATAAACATGCAACTATCGTTTATTATCTCTCCCCCTTCCAAGAAAAATAAAATCTATAATGAAATATGGTTGTTCTGCAGGCATAGCTTCAACTTCACAAAGTCTGTTTTGTCCTACTCTGGCTACTTTTTCCTGGCAACAATAATATCACCCTGAATAAGTTGGCATCTCCATGTGGAGCTAACATGACTTCTTCCTGGTGTGAGTTCAAAAGAAAAGGTAACAAACATGACACGATGCTAGGGAACAAGGTATGGGGAAAGCTAAGAGGGAGAAGAGGAATAAAGATCTTTGGGAAAAAATGAGCTTTTCTTGTACTGTATTTCTGCATGATCTTCATCTATGAGGGCATTCATGACCTGTAGACTTCCAAGAAGTGACAGCTCACCCTATGGTGTATTGCAAATATGGAATATGTGAGCTCTTTAAAACTTATCGTTGGGCAGGGAGGCATAGAGCCTGAAGACATACAATGTTACCAGAATAAACTTACATGCTCAGTTATTTCTCATTTTTCTTTCAAAAAGTTAATAAAAATAATTATAGTTCATTCAATTAAAATATTTCCTTCATTCATATTTTAACACAAGCAAGCAGACAAACACTCCCGTGTACAAACACAAAAATATATGTGTATTTTAATTTTCATTTGGTCATATTTTATTTAACAGAATGTCATTCCTCCTCAGTAACCAACAATGATTTAAAGTAGTAGTACTTTCCAAAGTAGCCCATTGATCACAGAGAACTGATGATATTTAAATATACAATATAAAGAGTGACATGTTTCACAAAGTTGCTTAATCCTCAGATTTTAGGTCAGAACACAACAGACCAAAAGTAACTTTCTTGCTAGGTCCAAGAATAAAATTCAAACTGACAACAAGTTGTAAAAAGAGATTAGTTATCGAAAATATACATAGAGAGAACATGATTGATAGACTTGTCCCGGCTTTACAAATCTCAGACCCCCTGAGTCCTACCARTACTAAATTGAGAAACAAACAAACAAAAATTTATCCTGAGGATATGAGCACTGTCTGCAAATTACTTCTGTAATTTAATTTCTGATAGGTGCTGTAGTATTTTCTGTAAGGCTCCAAAGTAGATTGTTGCATGCGAAAAAATGTATTTAGTGGTTACCGCTATGCAGGTTCTACAGATCACTAGAGCCTTAAGGCACAGATAGCCAATCTAGCTACGGCAATTTTAGATGTTGCCACAACTAGCTGTTAATCGTCATCCTTGTAACAGAGCTGTATCAATAGATTATGTGAATATTTTTAAATTTGCATGAGTACAGAATCAGCAGAGTTAGTGCGAGTTGTTCACAACCTCCGTGGAACAGGAGTACTTCCATAATCCACTGTTGCTTAAATGTTGGGGCAGTAACTCCCAGCTTAGGGGTGATAATTAACAGTCAGGGGAAGGTAACATCTTAAATCACAACAGCTGTCTCAGGTGATTGTCTATCTACACCTTTAGGAACTCTTAGCCAGAGTCTTTCTTGTATTCCTCTATGGATGAGGTCAGCTGTTGCTCCCATTTTCCAGTTCACCCTGTCACCACAGATCTGTATAAGGGAAATATTTAAAACAGTGGTTCTCAAGCTCCAGTCTGCAGATCATCAGTGGTTTTACAGTTTTCTCCAGTTATTCACAGAAAAAAATATGTACAGAAAACAGGACATTGTGGAACGCGAGGGGGTAAGAGAAGAGAAGAAAAGATGCAGAGCTGGGAAAGGTTTGCAGGATGCCTTTCACACAACAGTTCACAGGGTGAAAGAGCTAGAGAACCAACTGATTTAAGAGAGACATTACTGTCAACTTGAAACCTAGTTAACTGTAAACCAAACCTCTTTAAAAATAGTGTTAGGCATTCTACATATGCCCCTCTGAATGTATCAATAGCTTTAGAATCACATTATCTAGCATTTAATGCAATCTCCTTCTGCCATTGATGCATGAAAGATCCACACAAACCTCAGGGAAAACCATATTTAAGGGAAAGTGATTATACACTAAATCTCATCAAGGATACAATGCAACCAAACCCTGAAACTCTAAGTCATCAAAATCTTAGGCATTACTTGTAGCAATCACCAATTAAATATTTTTAGACATAAGCATGATGTTCAAAGATGTCAGTTTCCTTTAAATCATCTCGACTCTGCGTGACCAATGGCTACTATTAACATCACCAGCAGAACTGTTTAAAGACACAGGACAGAGATCACCAGCTACAGCTTGAAGGCTGCATAATTAGCACAAGACACCTAAGTGTTTGGAGAACATTCCCGCACTGCTTATATTCATGGCCTTTCTAAACAGAGCAGGCACAGATATCGATACCAAGGCAAGACAAGACTTTAATCCAAACAAGCACTAAATTCTCATATCTCTGCAGCAGGGGCTTGCAGAATCCATTCCGTCCTTCTTTTCCTCTGAGATAGGTTTGTGAAATTAGCTTTCCAGCTCCTACACGCTATGTGATACCCACATCCCCAGAGCCCCAGTGGAAACAACAGAAGCAGAGACAGTTCAGGCCTGGCATATATATCAGGTTTAAAAACATTAAAAAAAAAGTTTGTGTTGCAAAGAGGAAAAGATGTTCTCTCTCCCTGACGATGACAGATGTGCAGTGGGGTTTGTAAGGCCTCTTTTATACTGATTACTGAGCAAGGGAAAGGCTCCCTCACCAATATGTTCAAAGGATGGATGCATTCACTCCCGTTCCCTGTTGTCCTTTTCTCCATAGGCCTTCTGCCTTTTCCTCCTGGTGCATGGTCCCTTCCCTCTCTGCATGACCTCTGAAAGCGAGCATTCATCCAGGCAGGACACCATGTTTCACATATCCCTTCGGGTGCCCAGGACTGCGTCAGCCCAGGGCCCATCTCCGAGTTAACATCTGGTGAATACACTGATCCACTAAAGCCATGGTAACACATTCATTTACTGTAGCTTGTGACTGAGTGTTTTACATGGTATTTCAAAGCATTTTCTAAAGATTCAGGAAACTCCACATACAAGGCAAACAGGGTGAAAAATGGCAACTCTGCTCATAATGTACATGGGGGACACATGAAGGGCTGATTTACTCCATGGAAGTTTTTGTACATGTTCTCTCACATCATTTTTGCCATTCATTCGGCTTTCCAGTGCAGGCCTGTTTTCATTTTAATTATTTTTTTTTATCTTTCTTTATTATCTTTTCCCTTGCTTTTTTCTCCCCTTAGTTTTTTATTAACCAAGGGACCTGATTTGAAATGCTTGCCTTTTGGCACTGCTGTGTGTTGATGATGAGGCAGCCTCTTCAAGGAAACACAGTGGCATTTCCATATCAAATACAAATCCTAATTAACCCTAGTCAGTTGTTTGCTGTTCAGATATGCCAATTCTCTAGAAGTGAATTCTCTGCTAACAGCAAATAGAAGCTTTGTCACCCCTTTTTTAGAAAATACTTGCTGTAAGTGAATGATTCAGAAACAAAAGAGCTGGCTGACCAGGATTCCCATAGACAAAATAATTTGGTTATATATTAACATAACTTAGCTTTGAAATATTGTACCATAAGGAAGCATCAACATCTTCCCTTGGCGCTGTCTATACATTTTGACAATATCCAGCTGCTCTCTCCCATTCAAATTCCACTCTAACACCCTCAATTCAGATTTTGAACTTCTGCAGAAGCTTCTCTTTTTCTTCCTTTTTTTTTCAAGTCACGTTGTGTGAGTTTGATATGTCTGGTATCAATTAGAACAGTTTATTCACACAAAACACGAGCATGAATGACAAAGTAGTGAGAGTTTGTGACCTCTGTTTCAACTGTACCAATGCCCAGCATATCACAAGTTGTTGTTTTCTTTTTCTTTTTTTTTTTAACAACAAAATCATGTTGCAAGTTCTGCAAACCAGCAGGGGTCAATGCCATTTTGTAACAACAGACCCATATGAAGGGAACAAATCAAGATCCCAAAAGTTGATATCAAAAAAATTCCCACACAACTGAAAGCTGAAATGCAGAATAAAAGATACGTTCAAGTTAATGTGCTAGATACAGACACTTGACGCAGATTCATTAAAGGTCACAAGGCAATAAAGGGTGTGGGATCATATCTCCCTGGCTTGCACCATCATTTGAGGTCACTGAAGAATACCTCTAAATGAAAAGCATATGTTCCCTGTATTGTCAATGTCAGAGTAAGTATCTTTCAAGGCCAACAGAAGGGGATCTTCCTTGGCCAAGTTGAGACTTCTTTCCTGGGCAGCCAGGATCTCCCTTTGGAGGTCTTCAAAACAACTTTTTTCATCAATTACATGGAGAACCAAGGTGTTTCATTTGGGGGACATACTGTCTTTTCACCATTTCCTCAGCACAAGGCATGTAACAAGACTTAATTCCACAGGAAAGCAGATCATCTCTGGTTTGTAGAGGTCTCAAGCTATAATATTTAGGAGATTTCCAAGGAGTCTAGGTTTGACTGTGAATCTAAGCCAGACATTTCTCTCACACAACATAGGGATGGATATTATTTTCATTCCTTCAGTTCAAATCAGACTGAGTGATCAGAGTACTATTCCTGCTGTACATAAACACAATATGAATGTCTTCTATTGAGATTTTAACATCTCTAACTCACTGTATTTCTATTTTGCTACCTGAGAAATGGGATAACAATTATTTTCTTGATTTCATAGTGTGCTTTGAACTTTGTGGATTAAAGTACTATATTCAGCACCACAAATACATGCTCATAAACTACCCGCAAAATGCCATTCAGTAGCTAGCCATGTGCTTAAGTGATTTTTCAGCACAATCTTTTGAGACTCTTGCTTTTCATATTGATATTTATCTTACAAAATTGTCCTGATACCCAATGCTGCTGATAGCTCAGCAGTTTCCCGTAGGCAAACAATGATTACCAAAACCAAATTCAAAGCAACCTAAAAAACTATTTTAGGATTTTATACAAAATCCTAAAGGCTAATTTGGAGATTTTCTCTTTTCCGTGCTCTTCCAAATATGATTCTTTTAAGATTCTTGACAAATATATACAACAATAATGACAAACAGCATAACGGGGACATGACCAAGGCTTATTGCAAAATGTTTCCCAGGCAATTTTGAAAGGTAGTTCTTATGATGCTTGGTGAACTTTTTAATTTTCCAAACAGAACAGATAAATAGGAAAAGACATGAACAAAATATAGTCAAGTTACAATTTTGTCTGGTATTGTTCTTAGGTTGTGCTGTGACTGCAATTAAATAATACAAAGAACATTCCATGCAAGGTACTGAGTTAAAACAATTCTTGAAGAAAGATACAATTAAAGCAAATCTGCTCCTCCTCTTATCAATGTAGCTGACCTCTTGAGGTCCCTTCTACTCCTATTTTCTTTAATTCTGTGTTTAGCTTATGTATATCTCTATGAATATCTTTTGTGATTTTTTGAGACATTTTAAATATACCGTATAAGAAATTACCATTTCTATAAGGACATAATTATCTTAAAGCTATTTTACAAGTAATTACTATTTGGAGCCTGCATATCTATTGCAGTTTAGTGGAACTTATTCCCTGTCAGTCAGTTCATAAAGCCAACAGATTATTATCATCTCTGGCTACAGGATCAAGGCCTTAAGCATGAAAGTTTCTACTTCTCCATATATTTTAAACATTTGTTTCATGGAAGAGACACAGTTTAAGGGGACATTTTTAGATCTCATTAAAGTCCTGAAATCCTCAATTTTTACACTTTTTTTTTCCTGTTCCTTTTTTTTTCACCTAGCTGGTTAGACAGGTGTATTTAGTCTTTCCATTAAGTTCTTTATATTGCAGGAATTTTCTTTTTTGATATATGCATATCAGCATGCATAACTACAGCAAAGTTAATTCTACCCAATATACAACAAAGATAAGAAATTAAAATGGTTTCCTTTGAATTCTATCTTTAGTACTTCAATTCTGCTATAAAAATTGGCTATCACCTCCTATGATAATAAAGATTGGAAAAAAGTTTTCAGTCCAAATTTCATTTATTAAAAATTGACCTACTTATACAGATTTTCTACAGGGGAAAGATAGAAACCCTGTTTAATATGTACCCTGGTAAGTAAAAGAGAAATGCCTGCAAAGAATACTGAGAGCATGTGAAGAATAATTATATTTCTTATTCAGTGTCACAACTACAGTTACGGCTGCAAAAATTTGCTTCAGTTAAATAAAAACTGCAGCCAAGAAGAACTGTATCCCAACTCCTTAACAGTAAGGATCTCACTGAAAAAGTAGTTTTGCTCTTGATGAAAGATGAGGTCCCAGTTATGCAAAATTATAATATATCCTACTTTCACTTTCTGGAAAGAATGTATTAATATTCATTAACTTAAAGCTGAAATCAGCCATCAGAATACATTGCATAAATTGCAACTAAGTGCCTAAATAAAGGATTCAAAAACAAAATAAATCTTTCAGTTGGTCTGCAGAAGCTTAATACAGTCTTATCAACACACTTTCCTACAAAGATGCTCTGTCAGGATTTAAGAGGCTTTTGCATTTTCTGACCAGACAGCTAGCATATTCCAAAATCAGTGTTGTGCTGGTTTACACCAAGCTTCAGCCCATGAATCCAAAGGCATCATAAAGATTTTGATCACCACCAGGTCATAGTTTGCATAAATGTGGAACTCCGACTAAATCCTGGAACCCTTAGAGGGAAAAAATTTCTACTGATGTGAGAGTTTTATTTGATATGGATTTTAAAAATCAGATCTATGGCAATATAGTATTCTACTAACCATAAGCGTGGGTGTGCATAACATACATTCAAATATGGCACTTAGTAAACCCTAGAGATACATCTTACCTATATGGCATGACATTACAAGGTTCATGAAAAAGAGAACTGAATAAAATAGTAGGTAAGAATTCATAAATCTTTTAAGTCCCTCAAAGCATAGAAGTGGTGTTACAACAGTTTCTAGCACTGAAAACTTGCAAGACAGACTAAAAAGACATAAGCATGTACAGTTTCCATCTGCCCTTTCTGGAGGTGCCACTGTTAAACACTTCTCATTTCAAGCTCTGTATCTTCTCTGTTCACATTTTGTAACATGTATAATGAAAATAGCGTTAAGTGAGTGGAAACCCAATGACTTGGTCAACAAGTTCTAGGCAATACAATCACATGTTAAGACATACACTATTTATCAAAGTCGCTAATGCACTGCAAAGTATGAAAGCTTTATCTATGTATTGCCTGGGCTAACCAAGGGTGATGTCAATAGGGTTTTCTGAGAACTGGGAAATGCCAACGTTGCCACAATATGAGTTACAGCTAAATTCGGACATACTTTTTCAAGATTTCACTCTCTGCATTCTTTTAACTCTTCACAGTCTATTAATTCTTAGAGCTGGAATCATCACTGAGAAGGGAGGTGACCTAAAACTGGCAACTGTGAAACTTAAGTGATGACTGAAGTAATTGAAGATATTCTTTGTACTATGGAGCTTTGGAGGCAGGGTTGCTTGAGCTATTACCTCCACAGTGGTCAGCTGTTAACAGTATTCTTAATTAATCCCCGCTTTGTTCGGACATGCTCTTGCAATACCTCTAACTATTCAGATATATTAGGGGGCATCCTGTGTCTTCTCATTCTGATTGCAGAGTTAAATCCTAATAAGAAATGTCTACTTAGTGTAAAGGACATATTCTTTTCTCAGCATAAAACAGACTGCACACACACCAGCACACAACGATGATGACACAATCCCTGCATTTCAGCATACTTACTCAATCCCTAGCAAAACCTGTTGCCCTTTTGAGGTAAAATGTATTTCTCTGTTATGGCACATGTTCAATATATACAGTGACATTACAACAAAAACAAAAGTGTCCTAAACACATAGGCTGAGATGTTTGACTACAACTTATTCATATCAATCCTCGCTTGGAGTGTGATGCTGTTGTTCTATGGAAAGTTTTACTATATTAATAATGACATTGTCTCAATATACAATCTATAATATATCTAAGTACATTGAATAGGTATGATTTCTTGTATAAACCCTCGATTAAATATACTTGTCTAACAATGTCACCTTATATGTTTGTTAGAGATTGGTAAAAATATATATATGTACGCAGTCTCCCAGCGCACAGGATTTAGTGACTGACTTTTAACCTGCTGCTGCCAGGCTTTAGATCCAAATACTGGTTATTACACTTTATTTAGAGGAATATTTTCTCATTCCAAGGGAGAACAGAATTCTGGAAAAATTCTTAACGTGCACCCAAAATGCAAGAGAAGTAGTTCCGATACGGCCCACATTACAACACCCAGACTAGGGTAATGAGCCAAGTTACTTGCAAAGCCCAAACTGTAAATGAAAAGTTAAGGAAGAAACCTCACAGATTCATACAGCCAAACAACAAAGCCGTCAAAGAGTTGGTGCCAGCTCATCTGCTATCTTTTTTACAATGCTACACAGTTTATGCTAAGTCACAATCCTAGATCACAAAGTTATTTGTGAAATAAATTCCTACAGTTAGGAAATATTCAACTGGTTACAACGTCTCCAGGTTATTATATTCCTTCTTTATCTTTGCACACTACATGAGCATTGCAGAGAGAAAACAAAACAGCAGTCAATATGATAGTTGCAATATGGCTTCCTATAAGAAGGACAACATTTAATTGTCTTTGATATTTTTCTTTGTCCAGTACGCATTTCTATGTGTGAGTGTGTGTTTGTGTGTGTGTGTTTGTGTGTTTGTTTTCTTCTTGTTTTTATGGTGCATTTCACTGACATATTTAATAGTCATTCATTTCCATAGTATTTGCTTACCATAACTTACAAATTCAAAGTGGAGGGTTATATTGTATTTACAAACAAGTTGGCACTTACAGAATAAATTATTGATTCCTCTTTTTTATTTTATTTTATTTTATTTTTTCTCTTCTTTTTTCACCCCAGGGCATCCAAAACTCAGGCAGAATTGTAAAAGCTGCTGCCTGCTTCCATTATGCTACATTAACATGAGTAAATAGAATCCAGCTGGTACATTCTTTCCCAATGGTTTGCTTGCTGTAAAGAGGCAGTGCCTTCCACCTCAGTTCATCTTCAATGCTCAGGAACTGTTAGTCAAGTGAAAGCAAAGGCTGCATGTTTTCCTCCTCATTCTTATCCATGCGTTTTAGCACCCCAGGATCCACAACTGACTGAGACCTGCAGAAGGATAACATGTTTATTTGACATTTCCAGATCAAGTCAAATGAGGGTAAACCTCAGCTTTCTTTTGTTTATTTTCATTTTTGCCAGGGCTTAAAAATAATGGTACAGGCACCCTGAGCATCTGATCATACCAAATGGTCAGAAAATACCCTGAAGAAATGATTACATGGCTTTAACGGGCTCTGTGCTAGTTTGTGGATAGAGGCAAAAAATGGAATAAGGGGATTCGCTTTTTTTTTCAATGAAATGGTGAAGCAGGGTGCATCCTTAGTACACAACAGAGAGCAAACTAAGCTGTCTTTTGTAGTGTCCTAAGCATTGACCCTCTTGACCAGAGGGCTATATGGCAGTGGGCTAGTAAAGAAGGTACAATTCAGTAACCCAGCTGGCTAATGGCACGTTGCAATTAGTGGTGTGTTAGCTGGAAGCACAAGTTGCTCCTTTTCTGAACAGCACTTAAATGCAACAGCGCATGCTGCTAAGTCAACCCTGGGAAACCCTGCCACGGCCAGCAGGATTTCTGGAGCAGTGGACACATCTGTCAAATGCACTTATCAGCTTAACTACACAGAGCCCAGATGGATGGTAAGGGCAAATTCACTGTGGACTGTAAAATTTTTAAGATCCTCTGATTCAGTACAGAATTTTAACACTGGTACTATAATACCCTACAACAGCCATGTGTGAGTGAGAAAGAGGAATCCCTTCAGATACAGCTTTCAGCAAAATCAAAATGCTCCATTAAAAACAAAGTTTGAAGCATTAAGAATGGGACTCACCTCACCTATGCCTCAGCTTGTCAAAAAACAGACATTTTTAGGGTACAGTACATGCAACTTTTGCTGGATGTCTCCCTTAGAGTGAGATGAATCCTATGCTAGAAATGTTTACTTCTCTCCCTTTCTGTAAAGAGGATTTGAGATGGCTAGAAGCACGTGTTCATCTCTACAATGTAAGCATCTATTTTTAGCCATAGGAAGCCCACTGTAAGTGGCTGCAGCATTACTACCAATTGGTGTTTTGCATGGCTACAGCACAGAGACAAAGCTTTATCAATTCTGACCTCTCTCATAAGATAAACATACAGAGCCAATACCCCTCTTACAAATAGGCACCATCCACTGAAACCAATGACTGATGCTGATAGCAGGAAACAATTTGGTCTATCTCAAAGAAAAAAAAAAAGAAAACCTTCAAAAACACAAATGAGGAAAAATATCTGAATTAAACTCCAGGTGAAAGCTTTAAATCCAAGGATATTTTCTAATAACATTTACTACTCTTTCTTACTAATGGCAAAATCAAGAAAGTTAGCTTTAAAAATCTGATGATCTCTCTTGTGATAAACATAATTAATTTTTCTTAATTAATACTGCGCAATAAGCCTCATCTAGAATATTGGTTAATTCCTCAGGCAGAAAGCGAACCCACTGAATTAAAAATGATTTTTTTTAACTGCACAATGTATTGTGCGAATGCAAAGCTGACTTAAAATTTGCTGATGGAAAGCTGTACTCTTGGAAAATCCAGTTCATCAGGATAAAAAAGCTGTGGGAGCAGACTAATTTCAAAGAATTCCCAATTGAATTTAAGTACTGATAGGAGATTGAAATCCCTTTTCCTAGGCTGCCAATATCTCAGCAGCCAAGGTGTCCGGGAGTTCTCATCTGGGGAACTGAGAGGGAGCCAGAAAGGCTGCAAACGTGGCCTCAAATTCCCAGCATGGCAGTTTTGCTCATAAATTCCTAGGGCTTCCAAACTCCCAGGTTCTAAGGAAGATTTTAACTGAACAAATCCTGATCTAGGGCTTCTAAGCTCGGGAGCCCAAATGCCTTGCAGAAGGGGGAAAAATAGTTTTCAGTCAGTATTAAATCAACATTTATTGTCACATTGCATTCTGTGCAGCAGTCATTCATGGATTAAGTCATGTAAAAGGAAAAACATTTGTGTAAGTCTATAGCACCTTCTATCTATGTCTCCCAATCAACTTTACAGACACTACTGAACAAATTCTCACAAATCACAGTATGACAGAGCTGTATTACTAATTCCCATTTTAGAGATGAGGAGCCAAAGCCAAACACAGATGTTTAAAAAAGTGATCAGGCTGTGGTTAGCTGTGCACAGGGTCCTGATCATCGGAGCTCCACCTCTGTGCCTTAACCTTGAGAGCCAAGGGTGGACACAGCTCCCATCTAAACAACTGTGCTGCAACTGTGCCGCATGATGCGAACATGCACTCCTCAGAGACCCCTGTCACAGGCGGCACGAATTCCTCCTCAGCTGCAGCACTCCCCCCACCATCAGCCATCTTTTCAAGGAGGGCTCCTCCAGTGCAACAAAAGGTCCAGGAGATCTGGAGTGTATATTAGGAATGTCAGTGATCCCCATGGAGGCAAATATGGGTAACGACGAAATGAATACTTAACAGGATTTTGGTATAAGAAGGGTATTCTTTCAGAGCAATAAACTAATTCTAAAATGACAAGCCAAATTAAACAAGATAATTGTTGGAGACATGCTAGACCCCTATGAAATTTGGTCTATGAAGTTAAGCAAATTCATTATTATTATTATTATTGTTGTTGTTGTTGTTGTTGTTGTTGTTATGTTATTGTCATATTTTTTAGATGTTAAAAAATTGTTTTGTAACATACAACACTGAGTGTGCTTTTAAACTTAGGGAAAATGAATCCATCAATTGCCAAGTTCAATTTAAATTCAAATTTAAGTTGAATAGAATTTATCTACCTCTATTTTTGCATCAATGAAATTTTAATGCAGTCTGTATATTTAATACTCTAAAGTCCTGGGACTTTCTCCTTTGCATCTTATTACTATTCCCTTCTACATGGTACTCGCACAATAAACCTACTCTGTACCTTTTTATATACAACAGCTGGGAAGGAGGATTCCAGCAGACACTGCAGACACATTATCTGAAAACGTGAGAATCTATATAGAAGGTGAGGGCACTCAGATGAATATCATTTAGATATAATTTTCAACATGTTTATTTTCTGCAGTGTCTCCTACTGTGCCAGCTAACCCAGAGAGAAAGACTATCAAGCAGTAAACTGAAGATCAATCTGAAGTTTACACTGAAGTATAATTCTGCATGAAAGATTTTTTAAACACAAGTTAAATGAGAAGAAAAGAGTTAAGTGTTTTCTGCTTTGATAAAGAATGAAGAATCTAGTCAATCCACTACGAAGCTTTTCCAAATAATAATGCACTTCTCCAGGCTAGTCTGGAAAATCTGCCTCCAAGGGTCTTGTTACTGGCTTATTGCCTCTTTGGATGAGGCTGTTTTCCTCCCATGACTTCATTTTCTAACAGTATTCCACCCTTCTCTCCAAGACAACTTCCCTAGTGTCTCATAATTCTTGTATTATGTGCAAATCATATATAAATGTATTGCTCACTCTCTCCCCTTCCCCAGGCTCTTCACTGACCTATTTTCTCCATTCCTCTTGCTAACTGCATCTTTGACATATGGATTCAGGACCTTTCTTAACTTCTCATTCCCAGCCAGTCTCCTCCTATTTCCCACTTTCCATACATTATGTCCCAAGACTCTTCTCCCTTCTGTATCAAATGCCATCTCCTGAAACTGAATTTTCAAGTTAGCATAGTCTGATTTCATTTAAAGGCTTTCTGCTAGATCTACCCAGTTATGAGCTGAACTCTGACTTTTGCTGCTTTGCTCAACCCTTTGTATCATCCTCTTCACGACACTTCCCCTTTCTCTTCTACCTCCCTGGTGAGGTCAGATCAGATTCCCCACTCCCATGTGAATCACCTCACCGCTTCCATAGTTACTGTAGAGGCAAGTAACCTCTCCCCATACTTTATTTGATTTAGACTGGTAAAATGCAGCAAGCAATTATACTGCTTCTTCTCAAAGAGAAGAGTATCAGACTGTGAAGATGTTTATCACACTCGAGTACAACAATTTGCACGGATTCTTGTGCTGGTTTTCCTCATTAATTTTTCTCATGCTGTGTGCAGTAACTGTGACTGAAAGGTCAGGTGCTGCAAATATACTGGCACCCACAGGCTGGTGGATAGCCAGCACTGGGCTATGAGATGGGAAAAGGTAAGAATCATCACTACAATCTGGTTGGACAATTAGACCCATTTTATCCTCAGCCCTAAGGCTCACTCCAGCCAGCACTGGCTCTCTAATGCATACTGTAAGCTCAAGCAGGACACTAGCTTGTTCTGAACACAATACTGTGTACACTACCTGTATGGCACTGCTGAAATAATTCATCATATTGAGCTCACAACCCACATGGACTATAATCTACAGGGATCTTCTTAAAAAATTCTTCTTACAAAATAAACTGAGGAAACTGCCTATAGCTTCACAAAACCTAAAAAGGAAGAAGGGAAATACTAACCTCACAGCAGTACTAGAAGACCACAGTAACTTTAACCCACCTTTTCATAGATTTGGGAGAAAGATCCTTGTCTATATCTTTTGCAGGAGTGTTGTAGGAGTCCGCATTGCATTCACTGTCATCATCATATTCGTGGTCTAGCAGTGTTCTTGCCCAAGTCCCCATGTCGTAGGGGGGCAACATGCCTCCAAACTCTGAGGGTAGGATCTCAGGATGTATTAGCTGATGCAGACTGTTGAGGTTATTTCCATGCAGGAATATCTGTATACACACGTGGAGGTAAAAACAAAGCAGTATCACACAAATCATCAAAGCCCAAATTACATCATCATTATCACAGGATATGGTATGGTATGAATATTCTGTCTGTGTTGGGCTTACAGAGTCAGTCATCCAAGACAGACATTGCATCTGCCTTGAGCACGGTCAGTCTATGTTCACAGTCCTGCAAATACACAAATGTTAAAACATAAATAAACTTCAAATGTTTGCAGGACCAGGGGCCTACAGAAGCTGAGAACTGATGTGCGATACCTAGATAGACAGCAAATTAGACAGAGAGACTGCCTTTCTTTTATATTATTTGTTTTTCCTAATATCATGAAATAAAGTAAATAAATAAAATTAACATTCAATACATACATTAAGGAATACATATTGACTCTCAGCATCTAGCCATAAATTCTATAAATAAGATAAATAGTGCAGTGTAATGAAGACCCCACTCAAGCCATTTTCTTCCCTAATATGGTAGTACTAGTAACTACCATCCATACTTGACAATGTATGAAGTAAGTGAAAACAATAAAATAATTTATGTGAGCAGCATGAAGCAGTAGTTGACAGACTACTTGATATTGTCCATCAGTGTTTTGGTAGAATGGTTTATTTTCAGATATGCTTTACATATAAATATACATGTATGTAGGTATGTACGTGTGTGTGTGTGTGTATACACTTTTATATATAAAACCTCATCCTTTTTCCTCAAAGATTTGGAATGTGTGATCTATGGGCACTAGACACAAAGCAGCTCCGGATTTGGAGAGCCTTCTCCCACTGATACGAGGGACCTGCAGACCTTCCACTGAAAGGAAATGCCTATTGTAGGTTATGGCTGCACAGACAGACAACTCGCAGTGGCCACTTCTGTACTAGCAAATGAGACAGGCCAGGATTCACTCTCTGGCACAGCGCAATTGCCATGGCACAGTTCACACCCATCTGGTTAAACTCCCTTCATCTCCAAAGGAGGTTCACCTCATCCATAGTGCTCACCAGTCTGTGTTATGCCCTGAACTGTTCCTGGGCCATGTCTAAGAAAGCACGAGCTGGCACAGGCCAGTACCCTGCCGGAGGGTGCCCATAATCGCACAGGACGAATGGTTACATACCAGGGCTCAAGCCAATGCCAGTCCCTTTTAATTTGTTCATGTAGAAGCAGCCAGTAAGGCAAGGTAGGATGCTGCCTTGTAGCAGCTGTAAGCTACCTCTTATTCACCACAGAGTACGAGTTACGCACAGACAGATATCACCGAGCTGCTGGAGTGCTGCCAGTTCAATCCCAGTTTACCCTGCAGTGGCTTCTCTGGATAGCTCTACCCCTAGAATAATTTACTAAGAGTTAAATTCAAAGGGGAGAAAGACAAAAGACCAAATATGTGTTTATTTCAGCTGATTTTCCAATCAGCTGTGGAGATAAGGAAGCTTAATATGACAATGCAAACCCAGTACCTATCCCTCCAGCTTGGAAAGGACTTATTCTTGTGTGAAATAACAGATATCAATGGCAAAAATAGCTTGTTTTATAGTGCCTTTCAAGCTGAATGCTTCTCTTTTTAGTAAGGCTTTATGCCTAGTATAATGCTTAGTATAATGTCTGGATAAATGTTTAGTACAACCTTATCTGAATGTACTTATTGGTTGTAAATCTATCAGACATATTTTAATAATACAAAATAATTCAGAATAAACAACAAAAGATTAACAATGAGCCTGATGAAATTTTGAAGAGAATTCTGATCTTATTTCACAATAATTTCTTTTGTTTCTTTTTTTTTCAAAGCTGATTTTAAATGATATGTGCTGGACACAACTTTCACATTTTGACATTAAATTTTGACTCTAGATCCATATTTAACCACCTGACCTACTTTTTATAGTTATTCAGTATTGACAAAAACAGCCATAGAAAGTCAGAATTTATGAAAATATAAGCCACTGATTCAGGTGTCTAAATAAAAATGTAGATGCCTAACTGATAAGCACCCATATTCAACTGTCTTGTCCCTTATTTTTAATCTTGTAACATATCCACAGGCTGTACTTTACTCCCCAGTTATGCATACACAGCACTTGACTTAAATAGGCTTCAAGCATATCTGGCACTAAAATGTTCTTCATTGAAGCTGTAGTCAGTGGAGTGCAACTGAATCCTGCAAAATGGGCTTTCATTTGCATATTTATAACAGATATTACATAAAAGGCTTTGTGATCTATAGTTCAAAATCTGTAAGTATCAGAGGTCTCTCAAGCATAAGCTGTCAGTAAAAAACAGCTAAACACTAAGGATCACTATGGCCTTGCAGACTGTGTTTGAAGAGAGAAAAAATACAGAGCTCCTTAGAGAGCTGATCCTGTAAAAAACAAGACTGTCATATTCTTTGTAGTGGCTTTGTGTATGATGCTGATCAGGCTTTCCTGGATGACAAATTTCCTCTTACAGAAATAATATCATTCTATGTGCTCTCACCACCAAGCTCTAATTTAATTGCATTGATGTAAATGTTGCAAATTAAGCAACATCTCAGAAACTGCTGGTGCTTGTGCACAGATGCATGTGCACAAATATCCTTCTATAGGCTTTTCATCCAAAACACTATTTTCAAACTACTCTGTACCAACTGTGTCTTTTAGTTCATACTAATGTCAAGGAAATCACATTAGGAAAGGACTTGGCACTCACTATCTTTGTATTTGAAAGAAAGATGGACACTTTTAATATTTTACTACTGTGACTTTCTTATGGAAATTGTAATGTTGACAATTTTTCTATAACCCAAGAGGAAGCATACGCTTACAATTAAAAATACATTTAAGTGCACTGCTTGGCTGTGTCCTTGAAGAATAAAGCTATGTATTTTTCTAAAAGAGGTGAAGATACTCTTTACAATGCAGACATATTTAAATACATTGCATCAATAACAAGCTAAGATATTATATCTACTTTGCTACAGTATGCTATATCTGCTGGCTATAAATGACTGATAATGGAAAATTAAACACAAGAATACCCTTTTTCGTGTCTTCTCCTTTAAAAAGGGCCGTATAACTGTGTAGAGGGCATGGATATACCACGGCTGATTGACGAAATGTATTCCTCCAAACCGTGCGGGAAAACTGTCCTATATGTCACAAAACAAATACATACAATGTGAGTAGACTCTTAACCAAAGTTGTACATGCATCAGATCTTTTTTTTTATGCTGAATGCCTTCATTTTTGTAATAAACCTGAAAGGAGAAGAAACATTCTTCAAAACTGTGTCCTCATGGTACAGTTCCAACTTTCCATGCCTGCGTATCAACACATCACACACGCTGGACAGAGCGGTTATGAAGTGCACTGAAACAACTATAGTATTCTAATAAAGGCATGGCATTTCCAATCTCCAGATGTGCTTTAAACATTTACGATTTGCACATAATCCATCTATGCAATGTATTTTTCTCCTTCCCACCTCTATGGAATTTTATTCMCTTTTAATAGTACTCTTCCCATAACATAATCTCATGTCTTCCATTGTCACTAAAGAACACCAGCAATGTCCCTCTTGTTTCCATCTTAAAAAAGCAAGTGCAAATCTACACTACTATTCAAAATGTCTCCAATATTATTCATATTTCATAAAACTGAGAATGCATTAAACATTACTGTTATGCAATACCAATGATGGTAATTCTGCTTGCAGAGTCACAGGCCTTCCGGGAGCTTAAATTTAAGGACAGAATATCTCCAATGAAGTAATGACCTTTTTCTTGTTGAAAAACAAAAGGGGAAGATAACTCACTAACAAAGACTCTGATCTGCATTTTCAGTTTCTAAAAGTCAACAGAATATGCCAAATGGTTTGGTAGTTTGAAGAGTACAGCCACTCTAGAATACCATCACCAGTTTCATTGCATGTCCTCATTTTGTCTTTGCCTAATTGATCATATGCTCTAATAATGCAATAAGCTGCTCCCATCTCTTATGTTGCCTGGATTTACAGTACTGGGCAAGGAAGCAAGACATGTAAACAGGCATATAACCTGACACATGTTCCTCTTTCATTTTCAGAGGTTATGGCAGAACCTTCCTGGTGTTTAGATACACAGATTTCTAAATGAATGACTTTCATTTGAGTCATTATTGAACAAGTCATCCAGCCTAGGCAACCTTGGTAGTCACTTAGATCAAAACCAGATTTCCTCACAGAAGAAGCAATTCCCATATCCCTCCCTGACAATACAGGCACAGAAGAGGACATGCTTCCCAGCTTCACCTCCTCCTCTTGTGTGGATGCCACAGAGGCAGCTTTAGGTCTGTGTGATCAGAGGCTCAGAAGGAGGCAGTCAAGTGTTTATTTGGGGCACTGTGCAAACAGACACATTTTTGTCTCCTCTGGAGACAAGACAGCAGGCCATAAGGACGCATCCAAGAGTCTAGACCCTTAGGCCATTTGAAGCATACTGATTTAAGGACGTGCAGCACAAGGCAAAAAAACAGCCAAGAAAAATCACAAGCTACAACAAACAATCAAGAACTCTCAAATCAGGAAGACAGGAACTATCAGAAGGAAATCTTTAATGAAATGTTTCCAGATAGGAATACACTCTGACACAAAGTGCACGTGCTAAGAAACTTCCTTAGTTCTATGATTGCGTATAGTGCTATGGGAATAATGAAAAGGCTACTTGCTCCTCCCAAAGGCACCATTCAAATAATGGCAGGTGTTCCTAACCCAGGCAGTCTTCCCATCAGTCTTATCCATACAGAAGCAACATGCCATGACTGAAAACTGCAAAATAAAAAGAAGGATGTAACTCTTGCATGCATGCATGTGCCTTGGGTAGCACTCACACTTGCAGACATATACATACTTAGTTTTACAAAAGCTCGATCTACATGTATACTAATACAGTATTTTCTTTCTCCCTTCTCTCTTTGACCTCTTCTACTGGGAGAGTATTGCCTGTCCCCATATTGCAACACATAGGTGGATTACCAGATGAAATACTTTAACAACATTCTACAGAGAGGGTGACAACCACAACAGACAACCCTGACATCTGGCTGGCCACAGCACAGCAGTCAATGCAATTAACGGTCTATTTTACATATTTTCTCCAGAAACGTTTGATTAACAACAATTTTGAAATAAAACAATACTATTGAAAGACCGTGTTACAGAAGCCTCATTTTGCTAAATGCCTAGATCCTGGAAACACTGATTAAATGTCCAACAGAATGGTTGATAATTTGACAGGTAATTCACCTAGTTCAATATCATAAATCCCCAAACACCATTTTGAGAACACAATCTCTGATGTACGAAAGGTAGTAAATTATGTCCCTGTCAGAAGAACCCAACAAATCTGTTAGGAGGGATAAATCATTGAATGACATCTTAACCTTTAGTTGCAGGACATACCATTCATCCACAGAAGGTTGTATTTATTTTATTTATTCAGGCTGCTGCTCCAGCAAAGAAGTGCAATGCAGTGTGCTGGGTATTCTGAGCAAAAAAGCATACCCTAGAGCTGCAGAAGACATCTTTTGCTAATTTCATCTGGATGTCTTTGAAGATATGTCACGCTGTCATGCTATGAAGGTTCGATAGCAACGACTGAGACAGTAATATAATAATAATAAAAAAGATGTTTATTTCCTCACACAAGTTCTTGGATTAGTAACATCCATTAAAATAATGCGATTACTAATTTAGAAAGGATAACACAAAACCATCAGTTACTAATTTAGAAAGGATAACCTGAAACCGTCGATTACTGCGTTATTAATTGGAAGCACTGCTTATCCCTACTTGAAAGCTTTCTTGTTCACTCTCCTAGTGAGAGGACTCTCAACCTCGAGGAGTTACCTTAACCCAGCGTCCCAGGAAAAGGGGAGGTGGGGGGGAATACTCACGGTCCAGCCGGAGAGGATGGTCAGGTCACATTCCCGTCCCTGCTCAAACTCTCCTAGCTCCCAAGTCTCTTTTTATACGGCTGGGGCTCTGGGCAAACACTGCTTTTGCTGACTTTTAGCAAGTTTCGCAATCACAAGACTGTTTGTTTGTCTGCTGGGAGGACCCTGCTAGCGAGGCAAGACCACAACACCTCCGTATTGCTTCTCCCCTCCCCGGGGGTCCGTGCAGATTCCAGGTGGCAGACTTCACTTCTCCAGTCTTGTTAATCATTCCGCAGCCTTGCGCATATCAGTCCTTGCGCATATCGGTTGGTAGACGACTTTAGTCCTGTTAAGTTCTCTGTTCAACAGCTTTGTGCACATCAGCTCTTGTGCTATCAGTTCTTCTGCATATCAATTGACAAACTTCAGTCCTGTTAACTCTTCACTCGCCCGTCAGTCCACCCCGTCAAGATATCTTCAGAATTAACATTGTAATGTAAACTGTGTTAAGCCTCTTGGGGATCAAACACTTTTTATAATGTAAGCAATATGGATGACATCAAAGTAAACCAGCCATTCCTAATATTAGATAATGCCTTCTTTCATGATTTTATAAGCTTTTAAATTAATATAAATGCTCCCAAAATTACACACACAAGACACAAGGTCATGAAATGTTTGTTCTTCATTGCTCAAAAGATGCATACCATGCAAATTGAGGCCAATTTGTGAGTGAGATGATCCCAAAAGGTAAGACAGTCATACACACACACTGATTCAGAACACAGAGTCAAAGGTGCCTGTATTCCACCATGTGCTCAAAATGGATGACTTGTTGATACTTTTTTGAAGATATTTATGAAGATATTACATTTCTTGCAGACAGAAGAAGTATCTTTAGAAAGTACCACTTTGGCACTTCTGCTATCTATTTCTGCATCTTGGAATCCATTTACATGGAGGGTCATGAATATATGTGGAATGATCCTCAAATAGGAGATACCGCTTGATATTACAAGACAGATTGTCTCAGAGTTTCAGCAGTTCTAAAGGCATTTTCAAAAACTGACTAATGATGTTGGGTACGTAGCAATTTGGGTGACTGAACTGAGAAGCACTTACTAAAATACAAGCTGAAATTGGGAACCCCCAAAATTGAGGCACTGAAAGAGATGGGGTGGTCAAAATGATCCAGCATTATCAACAGTGCTGGGCCTAGAACACAAGAGCTCCCAAATGATCCAAACTCATCTAATAGACTGAGCACCTGGTGAGAAAATAAAGAGGCAGAATAAGTAACTACAGCTTCTGGAGAAACACGTGTCAGAAGGTTGTCTTGCTCTTCTCAAACATAACAGACTTCTGCACCAGGATTTGTCAAACAGGTGGCCATCCTACACAAACAGCAGGTAAGAATTTCTTCTAAATACCGATCGTTGTGTTTTTATGTAGATTAAGTCACAGGCTTGGTGGCAGTCATAACTGCCTCTGTAGACACATTGCACTTCAACAGAAAAGCGTGTAACCCATGAATCACGTGAATTCTATGTAAAAGGAATCCCATGCCAGAAAATGGTAAGAAATAGAGATAAGCCATGAAGTAAGCAGTGCACTTGACTGCAAAAGTAGTAAGTCTGATGGGACATACCAAATCACTAAAAAGAACGCATCTCATCTAACTAATTACACACACATGGTGTGTGGATTTTTTAGCATTCACCACAATCTCTGACTACGCAGAAGAACACAAACCAGCCATGCCTCTGATGAATACAACTTGGGACATGGCCATTCCACAGATGCAGGCAAGCAGGCAGCTATAATTAGGATGTAGAGCCCTCATGATACAAGGCTTACAAGTGACAGTTAATAGTGTGCTAGCAAGGAAAAGGCAGAACCCTACACTATTGTTTGCAAGACTGGATGACTACCAGTATGTTAATAATTGACCTCTCCTCTAATGTCTATAAACCAGCTAAGGCGAATGATCCCAAACAAATCAGCTTACCAGGTTTCCAAGTCCAAACATAAGATTTTTCTCACTCAGAGAACAGCCATTTTAGCTCTCTGTTTCACATAATTTACATGACCTGTCTCCATAAGCTTTCTGTCCAAGGAGCCAGCTGCTGGCTGCTGCTTATAGTCTATGGCACATGCCAGGAAGCCAGGTTTACACTCGCTGAGCACCATGTCCCATCCTGTGCTCAGCACTGCCATGATCTGAGGCAGCTCTGTGGGTCTTACAGAGGGCCCCACTCCCAGCTGAGGCCTGCAGATACTCTCACCATACATGTAACATCAGCAAAGCCACAGTACCTAGGACAGTTAGGCAGTCCCAATTGTCAGTGCAAGTCTTCTTACTGTTGTCAGAATTGTTATTCTAGTAAGAAGTAATAAAAATGACCATGACTGATCTTTATCATCTTTACCAAATGTGAAAAATAAAAGCACTTCTTAAAGCCCACAGTATTCCCCATTCCTTGGGTCCTGTGTGCTGGGCTTTTACGTCTGCATCTAATTGGATCCCCCAGCTGAAAACAGTATTGAAATCAACTTTGTTTGCATGGCTCTTAAAAGTGGAGCCTTAGAAACTGCTGGGACCTCTGTATGCCAAAAGACGCATTCACATCTCAGCCACCTCAGGGCCTCACAACCATATTGTAGACTACCTGCAAATAGTCTGTGTGGACACACCTTGCCCCATACTAATGTACTTACAAACAGCACATGCTATACTGCTAGAGTGTTTGGGCTTGGGGGGCCATGCATGCTCTGAGATCGTATTTGCAGGTTCACTGCACTTGAGAGCAGTGAAATGGTTTTGAGGCCAGTCTTGAGGTATCCTTCAAAGGACTGTCTAGACAAACAGATGAACATATGTGCTTTACTTAAGTCTGTGTTTGAGTGCTGTGATGAATTCAAGCCTTAGCATCTGCCAAAGTCAAGAGGCTACAGAGTCAAAACTGTAAAACCTGTATCTTCGTAACAAAAATTATAAGCTCAAAGAGAGCATATTAAATAATTAATAGCTTAAATGTCACTTAAAAGTTATTCCTGAAGATAATAAATTCATATCTCCTCCAGCTATTCAAAAAGTCAACATTTCAGGGGGAAAAAAAAGTCAATACGATGAACCAAAACAGTATCTTCATAATGGAAAGCTCCACTAGAAGGACACTGGAACATTCTGTCTGATGCAAGATGCAGTGTGACTAAACTTAATTTCTGGCATATTAATCAGGAAACTACAGAAAACCAGAGAAAGAAAAGGTCTGATTAGAACTGGTCCAGAAATGTTAACATGTTACCTAAGGAATATTTCAGTTCCTTAGTACTACAAAGTTTGATGTGTCTGAGGAACCAATAGCCACTGCTGTCCGCGTTAGGAAAGAAAGCCTAAGACTTGCTCCCAAATGCTACATTTCATGGAAGATATTCAAGAGCAAGGCATTTCTAATACCAAACTTCCTGCAGGAATCCCTGCATGACAGGATAGTTGTAATGCCTCAAAACTAAGCACCATACAATATCTTGTGTGTCAAGATTGTGTTCAAGAGATGAACTCAGGCTGGAACTGTGTCTAGTGGTATGGCAGAATGATAAAGAGACTGAAAAGTGTATCTGTGAGTCCAAAGGAATACGGATTGTTCAGTTTAGCAATACAAATACTGGTAGGCAGATGCAACCTGTAAACACATTAGGGAGAATTAAGTGGCAGGTGAGGAAAGATCCATTTGAAATAAGGGACAACACTGACCCTAGAACAAATGAGAAAAAGTTCACCATGAATACAGTTAGGCTGGAAATTGGTAGAGAGCTAATAATTATCAAACATCCAACCAGTTCAGTGCGGGGGATAAACAACCTAGCTAATTTTGAGATGGAGATTACTAAATTATGAGGGAGCTGAGCTCCAGGTTGTGTGTAACAGCAGAAGACTTCATCTCAGGACCTCTCTGTCCCTCTGCCCAAGCTCTTTAAGGTCTGGAGCTTAACAACTTGCTTATGTAAAGATGGAAAAGAAGTTTACTTCCAGTTTATTATAGACGATTACTGCTAGACTGCTGCAATAGCAAAAGGACCTTTTATTTTTCAGGTTTCAGTGCTAGTGAAATTTTGCTTGATCCCTGGAATACTTATAAAATCTAGAGAAGTTGGATCAAAACTAGTGTTCAATGAAAAGGATATTAACTATGAAATTTCCTCCTAATCAGAAACATATGGGTATACCCATATGCTACAATTAGTTGCTTTAGTGATTTCCCTCCATAAAAGTATGGCATTGCTTTCTCCTAGCTTAAGCTTTATATTCTTATTAAACAATGTTAAACTGTTTCTAAGACAAACAAAAAGTGCCAAAACATATTTCTGCTATTGCATTCAACTAAAAGAGCACTACCTTAAGGCAAATTAACGTCATTCAGTGGCATTCCTACAAAACAGATTTAATTATCTAGAACTGTATGTTGTCATTTTGCTAAGAAGATTCCGATGAGGCAGTTTGACTTTTGGCAGTCCTTCTTTTAATTTCTATTAGTCATTTTATCTTACCGCTCATATAGAAATGTGTTTAATTGACTGAGATGAGAACAGAGAGAGATAGTATCCATCCAGTGAGAATATTGCTCATTTTACTGAAGTATCTGTTTTAATTTGAAATAAACTTCCATCTTTCACTTCAATAAGCTACTCATAAAAATTATATATTGGTTAGATTAATTAGGCAGATAGGCATTTAAAAGTCATCTGACCACATATTTTTTCATGATTATATAAATTTATATTACATATATATTACATATATGCTTCCACTATTTGGACAAATGGTTCGATCACTCTCACTTTTGTAATTACATGGTCTTGATAGAGAAAATATATTGTGCAAAAAATGCTCATTTTCATTTAGGTTTTTTTTTAATTTTGCAAATTAACTTCAAGATTTTTGGCCTTTTTTGAAAAGTTTAATTAGAAATTGTGTGAAATTATTTTAGCAATTTTTTGTTTGTTTTGACAGAGGCTTTGGGGTTTTGGTATTTTTTTCCTTTGCTCATTTTTTATTTTGAACCTGGAAAATGAAGGACTTTTTCTTAAGAGGAAATAAAATATGCTATTTTCCAAGGAGAATTCTGTTTTAAACTACAAACATTGTCTCATTTTTTAATTATAAGTAACATTTTGACAGTTTGGAATGTGAGAAATTAGACAGCAAAAAAGAAAAAAAAATATTATTCACAGTGTGATGCTGTTTCCAAATTGGCAAAATCAGAAAAAACATTAAGAAAGGTGGTAGAAGTAAGTTTTTCTATACTATTTTCTTTTCCTGTGAAGAAAATCATTCTTTACAATAGGCAATTATCAGATGGTGATTTCTCCTATGGAAATTCCCATAGGGAAACAAACATCCATTTTCTGGGCAGCTTGTGAATGTCTTCTTAGATTAAGATTACAGATACATGAAAGAACACTATACTGAAAACTGTGCTGTGCATAAATATAGTAACAATACTTTCATAATGCTGGTGGAATAAAAATAATTTGAGGAATCACTGGTCATAAGAAATGGCATACTCAAATTTCTGAAGACAAAAGTCTTTGGCCAGGACCTTTATGTAAGGAGATGAAATGCTATATCAGCATCTCACCTTGTACCACCTCTGTGCCTCCGCCTGGTCTTCTCTTAGTCAGAAAGACTATCCTGATCCCCCAGCAGTCATTGAACTCTGCCAAGACTATTGACAAGAGAATTATTGTTCTGATGCTTTCCATGATGTAGAAAGCTTCCCACTGCACTGAGGCCATTTCAAAGAGGAGCACAAACAGTCATCAGATAGTCCTTGCTTTGTGCTATGATCACTTCCAAATGTGAGTAGACTAAATAACACTTTATCTAGAATTGGCTTAGGGGTGCTAGGCTTTTTTGTTCTGTTTTGTTCAACCAAAACATTCTATTTCATGTTTACTTCATAACATAAAGGAAGGAAAGGAAACCTTAGGATAATGCTAAGATGAAGAAGGAAAGAAACAATGACAGGGTAGAAACCAGAGAAATAAGATAAAAGTAAGGAATAGAAGAAAATAGGAGTGATTAAATTAAAACTAATATGGGGAAGAATATAGAGAAATTACCATGATTTGCAAGAGAAAACATTCATCATATCCCTTTTCCAGTTCCTCTCCAAAAATTGCACAGCAAGAGAAACGTAAATTGATCTTACATGGAGGGCTCATGTTTTTCAGTCACATATCAAGACTGAATGGATTTTTCAAACCTAAATTCAAATAGGGTAAGTAAACAGTAAATCTTACAGCTTCCATATAATTTCTGCATATCATCCCAACTGACAATTTCCCACAAGAATCAGAGGATACCTATAGATTTATAATTCTGTATTGGCTTCAGCTGAAAGTCACAAGAAGCCACTTTTCATCTGAACTCACTATTCATAATGGCATGTAAATATACCTGGTATAGGCAATGGGGAGAGCAGGCCTACAGATAGAGAGGATGAACAAAGGTATTGGACAGAGGCAAAAATGCAAGTTTCCTTTTCAGGACACCTTTTGAATCACATTGTGTAGCTTTGCAGTGCCAACCATTAACTACTGAGCTGAAAGACACCAATTCTTCAACTAGACTATTCACTTTTTCCCTGGAAACGGAGAAAATATAAATTAGTTTCTACAATTTTATTAACCAAAGCTCCCCAAAACATGGAACTCTTAGTTACAGACAGGATACATTAAAATTGGATTACAAATTTACCAGGTTCAGTTCACCATAATACAATAAACTGAAAGCCATAGTGATTCAAGAGTTATTTCATGAACCATATGTTTCCTTGTACAGGAGGAAATCAATCTCCATGACTGGAGTAGGCACTAAGAGCAGTAATCATTTTAGCCATCCAATTTTAATCTGTCACTCTATGCAAATTAGAGTCCTGAGAATTGAACCGAACTGTAAAATTGGAGGGATAGTGATTTAAGAAAAATCAGCTGAGGACAGCCACTGAGATCTAGAAAGCAGCATAATTAAGCTTTAAATTACTAGGGAAATTGAATAACTGACTTGAGATCCATTAATAAGTTTTATATTCTACTAAAAGTAGAGTTATCATGAGCTACGTAGCATACAAATTTTCAAGAGGTCAGTTCCCAGCAGTACAAAACTATTTCCAGTTCCAAAAAATGTTCAGACATCTTAGTCATAGTAAGGAGCAGAGGCTTATTTTGGCCCTTCAGCTTTAAGAAAGTCTCAATCCCAGCTGTCCAGCTATACTTTATCTTTACAAAGATGTTTGAAAAGATAGGGCTTTCTAGTGATTTACGAGTTAACTCCACCTCAGCTTCCCTCTTCTTCTGCACTCGTGAATGACTGGTGGTGGTACATACATGTAAAATACTCCTGGGAGCCCAGGGAATTTCAGTATTGTTTGAGGGAGAATTGTCATACGGATTATTATTCTGGAGGATCGGGTAAATCATTATTGTTGAATTCCAACTTCAGACGTCAATTCACTGTCTTTCTAACATCATATAAGCACGGATCTCTCTGTTAGCATCTAAGAAGGAAAACATGATAGTAAAAAAAGAGATCACGCCAAGTGGGCAAATAAATAATTACTTGTTTTATCATACATATCTAGGGCAAAGCCAATATATTTATTGTGCAATCAGTATGTGTCATTAGTGCAGAAATGTGATTCTAGAATCTGTTTTGAAATCACACTTTTGGAACTCTTTAAAATTCATTCCCAAGGTTTTTCAGGAGTTGGAAGACCAAAATTAGAAATGCAGATCTCTACCTGTTAAGAGTGTAACCCATGTGAATCTCCTCTCAGCAAGAAAAAATTAGAGTAGTACAAATTTCATATTGTGTGGATATCCACAAAGGAAAAGAAATGAACTCTGAAATCATGAAAGAGTGCACTCTGGCAGTTCTCAACAGGTCAGTCACTGACAAAAAAATATAAAATCAGTGAGGTTACACAAGGTCCACATATCTCACTTTCAGACTATCTTCAAAATTCTCAAAGTTAAAATTTCAAGGACTAAAATTTCTGGACACCTTTCTGGTCAGGTCTACAAAAAAAACCCTAGAGTCTCTGCTGCAACAGGAAATTGAAAAAACAGACATGGTTTGTCTGTTTTCCTACGTGAATGTTGGGAAGAACCTCTTACAGGAATTTTCACAAAAAAAATGCCTGTTTTACTCCAGTAAGTTCACTGCAGTGAAACTTACATGAATAACAGGGTTATTTTTCAAAATATGATTTCATTTTTCAGTAMGATTGTGCTTATAAAATAATCCTGTAGTTACAGATGGTACTTTTTCAATAGTAGGAAAGACAAAGTCCATCAACAAAGCTGTATGTGGCAGCAACATACATGCAATCCTTGTACTGCATTCTCCATAAGTGAGTCATGCAGCCAGAGTCACAGAGAGCTGAAAGATGTAATGGACAGTGATGAAAATCAGAAAGTTCACCCAGTCTTTATTGAACTAACATTGGCTATTCCATAACTTATTATCCAAAATGTCTACAGGTCATCAAGATCTGTTAGCCCTCAGGGAGGCTCACTGGTTTAATACAAACAGAGAATCAGCTTGTTTCTGGGATTTCGAGGAGGATACAATGATTTGGAAGGGTTGCAATTTTTCTTATAAGAATGTAGAGAATTATAAAAAAGTGAGTCAAAGATGAAGAGTTCCCAGTGAATGCTGGGTTTTTGAACAATATATTTGGACACTTTAAATACAGAGTTTGTACCTGCAAGGAGAAACCCACTCATACGTGACCTTCTTGAGCCCTTCTAAGTTCTTTTCAGAATAAACTGCCTCTCTTTTTAGATGATTTATAATTTCCAAAATTTCTTCACTTCCCAAAAGCTGTATTATTTTGGGAGATCATCATCAGCCAAAATAACCAGTGTGATGACAGACTTTTAAAGCTAGATAAAGAACTGATTTGCAGGTAGATGTTAATATTTATCCTACAGAATGTCCTCAAGCTGCTTGTTTGAAAACTACTCATCTTTTCAGCAGAAGTGACTGCAGTAAATGTAAAGGGCTTACTTCACCTAACCGGAGATTTACCTTATTTGAAAACGCTGATGGTTCATGTATCACATCCACTGATCTGGGATTTACAAAATACAGATACTGCTAAGCTTTCTGCAGAGCATTCAACAGGCTCTGTTTCCAAGCACTAAGGAATGACCTGCTCTACTAGTTCTGGCTCAGCTCATATCTGTGAGTCCAGCTTTTCATAAGCGTCATAAAGAGCAAAACAGCTCACAGACCAGCGAAAACCTGCAACACTGAGATTAACTTCACTAACAAAACCTCTAGGAAAGAAGTTCAATTTCCACTTTGACACTTACTTTTTACCACTACACCAAACAGCTTCTACAGCGCTACTAAACTAAAGAAGGGTATATATATCCAAAAGTTTGCTTTCTTCGACCTATAGCAATTGTTTTAGTAGAAGATATTGTTGCTCCATACATAACATCTTAAAATGTTTATAATTATAGAGTCTGTTAAATGTTCGCTGCTCTATTGCTAAAGTATTATTTGAATTGTACCATCTTAAGTCTAGCGCAACATACTAAAACTGTATACATATTTTTAACGTACATGGCTTAAAAATGTACACAAAAAGATACCACATCCCTCTCCTTCCCTACCACTTTTCTGACTTGTCCCTTTAAAAAAACTCATGGAAAAAAACCTCTCCTACAGCATAGGTTAAATTTTCTACTTTTTTATATTACTTTCACTCAAATGTCAGTGGCTGATACTACCAGGAGAATTAAGTCCCCAGTATATGAACAATGACATATGGCATGCCTGAAAGGACTTAATGGAAGGGAGAGAAACCCAGAAGGCTGTCGCCTGCTACCCATCCATTAGCACCATACACTGTACCATGCCATATATGCTATTAGTCACACAACTGTGCAGCCATCATCCAGTTGTCATTCATGCTACAACTGAAATCATCCCTGCTGTGACTGCCATATGTACTTTAAAAGGAGCCTGAAAATACAGAAGAACTCACATCAGTGAGAACATTATTAAACATTAAACCTTAAACAAGCTTCTATCCCCTCTCAAATGAACAGTCAAGATTCATTCCTCAGCTACTAAGAAAAGCAATATATTCTCACCAGCTGAATCCTCTACCAGTGAAGCCGTATGACAGGCTGAAGCAAAATCAGAGCCAAAATTAGCATGAGTAGACATGGCCTGTTTCAGTCTGTCCACTCACAAAGGGTTGCAGGGTTGAGGGAATCTGGACACCAGGTCACAAAGCTTTCAAACCTCTACAAAAAATAATTAACCAAGGAAAAGCTTCTATTAGGTACTAACAGCTGTGAGGTCATAGCAAGAGACAAATACAGACTCAAACTGCACCAATTTGCTAGACATAAGCTGTTTTCAACAGCCAATGAACAGAACCACATCTAATATGAAAAAGAGTTGGTCAAAAAGAGTATTTGTGTGTGTGTGTGCATGTACACTCATGTGCGCATGTGTGTCTGTGTGCATATGCAAAAATCATTTTACCCCAAACATCAAATTAGTGTCTTAAATAATTTATTACCATGGATAATTTCTCAGTTCCCAGTAGCCTATTCATTTTAATTTAAAATAGACTTAAGAGCTTGGATTATCAATGTAGGACAAAAAAAGAAGACGTTTCCTATCTAGGAACCAGAATCAGGTTTTCGTGTCCTATTGGTAGATCAATTATGTATTAGAGCTGCTGCTTGACTTTTAATCCACATCAGCTCACAGGCCTTGAGCAACTGTAATGTTACCATATTAAAAAGGGAAGGGAATAGAGTAAGCTATATAGAAAAAAAAAGAAAACAGATCAAGCAAGGGGACAATTAATCAGCCAATGGAGAGACAGGATGCCTACACCAGCACACAGGGAAATAAGAAACGTGCAGATAATTCATTTAAATTTCTTAATATGTAATATATTCCAACTGAAATAAATATAAAGTCATTTTTAAGATGTTGCATTGTTACCTGTCCTTTTGGTAATTCAGGCAAAGGGATCTGCTGATGTGTAGGTGCACAATTTTGTACACTAGATCTAATATCTGTTCTCATACTGAATGAACAACATTTCAAGCCACATTCTAGACATCTGATGCCAGCTGTACAGATCCTGAAACAGATAATTTAAAGCAATACTCCAGTCAGCTTTGCTCACTTTGGAACCCGACTGATAAATCTTCAGACATAGCTGAAACATTAAAAAGTCTTTCATTTCCTGAACCCAAATCCCTGCATCATCATATCCATTACAGCCTTTAAGCACTAAAATTAAAAGTAGCATAAATATTTAAGTGTTTTGTGATAAAATTTCAGTAGCTAAATTGGCTAGTATACAAAAGGCAAAAGCAATCTTAGAATTTGAGTTCACTAAAAAATGAGGTGGGGGGAAGAGGGAGTTTAAAAAAGGGGAAAAACTATTTGAAAATACTTGCTTGCTATTACTAGTGCCCTAGGAGTTGTAGCTTGAGTGTTCTAAACTCCTATTTCCTTCTACAGACAATGCTATTTGATTGAAGTATATTTCCTGTGATGCACCATAGTCTCTCCTGGAGACTGGAATAGATTTACCCTAGAGGCAAACACAGATGTGAGGTGTCTGAATATTCCATTCAGCACTGGCAGCCTTCCCAAACTAAAATATTTCAGTTTTGACCCATTTAATATTTGTTTATGGCAAGAAAAAATCTCTAGAAGGAAGATACTTTTCATGAACATTTTCATTTACTTTTAATTGAAAATTTGCAAGTAATCCTTCATAGAAAACCCACGTCTCAAAGGTTATAATGTTTCTGTTTAAATTTTTAACGGAACTAGAATCCCTTTGTTTTTATGTATATTAATGCAGCACCTTGGAACTATACTAATAGATTCCACTGTGTTATCTGCTATGATCATATAAAATGCAAGCTTATGCCCAAATCAGAAACGGAATTCTACACAGATCTGATGTGAAGAGTTACATGATGAAATAAACTACAGATGAGCACTATCTGTGTGTCCCAGGAGACCCTCAGTATTCAAACAGATTGCTGTTATTTTAAGCCATTTCACTGCTGGAAACTTTTTCGCCTAGATCTGTGACTGTGACAGACTTCACCTGCAAAGCACGGCCACGTGAGTTAATCTCCAGACGGAAGCTGCAGTGCTGCAGAATGGTTATTGGCACTTCAGTAAATGGTTCTTCTCCTTCTGTCTCAACTCTGCTCCAAAGCTCCAGCACAATCGTACAAGCTTGTTGTGCTCACTGATGTTGTCAGCTTTCAGCAGAAAAAAGCAACTGAGGTCTTGACCACTTCTGGTTGCATAAGGTCCCATGGTGCCATTGTAGAAGTATAAGTATAACCTCAGTGTCTTGGTCGAATAACAACTTAAGTAATCTCATTCTGCCTATCTGAATTCTTTCTGCACTTTCAGCTGACTGCAGCATTTTTTACTGAAGCGTTCTGCTGCCTCAAAGTGTCATCAAGCACTGTAAAACACTAGACCTGACTATTTATTCGATGCAAGATGTGATCATGTCATCATTACAAACACTTAAAGACTGAGGAGATCCATAAAAGATGATAGCAAATGGATCTACTGAGTTCAGCTGTAGAATAGCTCAGTCCCCCTCCAGCACCTGACTGCCAAAGGTGAGTGCAAAGATCTCCAAAGTAATGTTCTTCATGTACAGCTCACTCACTTGGGCTCACTGGGGACTTGAACTAGTTTGCCTGCATCATGTGTATTCCACAATCTCTCTTCATGGAAACAGGCCTTGCCCTACTGACATGTGTCAGAGATCAAAATACACAAAATAATGTTTTCCAAAACATAAGCAGTACCTATACTAGCAATTTAATAGTGCTCAGAAATATTCATGGAGAGGAAACTCAATCATCCACCTTGTGAAAATGTTAAAGCAAGCCAAAGCCACCTACCACTCTTCCAAACAATTTGGAAGTTAGCACCGATCAGGCACCATTCCCAAAAGGCACTTGGGATTTAGCCATCTGTTTAGAATGGCAAAAACATTAATAGCCAGGACGCAGCTACACCATGGCCTCAGCAGCAGGCAGCAGCCCTGGGCATGTTTAATTTATTAGTAGAGACACAGCTGTACTCTCGTAGAGACATTCTCCACTGGTAGCTGCCTATTATAAAACAGCAAGAAACCCGTAAAAATATGAAGTAATATAAAATTGTGTGTCATACAAAGCAAATATATTCACTTGCAAATATAAGCTATAGACCTTTTAAATGCTATTGATTACACAGATTAAAACCTTTTAAATACCCCTAATTAAACAGAGTGACTAATCAGGAGCTATGAGGTCTATTGTGTAAAAACATACTAAGGAGTCCTGGGAGCTGTTTCCATCCACTATACCAATCTCCATCAAATAGCTTTTTCTTAAGAAAATGAGTATCACACAAATACTTTTGTTCATATTGTCTGTCATGAAAGCTTCTGTTGTTCTGTATACATTCTATATAACCGGAAATGCAGAATGGAAACGTCTACAAGATATAAATTATTCTCCATGCAAAACAACTACTTTACAATTGTTACTCTCTTATCCACTAGCTCTTCACCATTCCAGTTTGTTTCCTACAGGACTGAACAAAGTACTGTCATTTATGCTTTGTAATGAATTGGTGTTCAATGGCTAAACAAAGTCCTAGGTAAATAAAGACTGACTAATAAATACACACATCAAATGAAATACTTTATGGTCCAAGTATATGATGGGACTTGAGGTGTGGACTTAGCAAATACAAAAAACACCAAGTAAAAAACCCCAGACATTTGTCATTATTATAATTAGCAACTAAATGTTCACTTCTTGTCTGACCCTGGGAGTAGAACTGGTTGGGAACTTTCCACTGATAAAACTGTGATTGTGGGGGAAGGAGGTATGTCAGAAAATTCCACCTCATCAAATCGTTTCATGCAAAATATCTGTCTTGACTAAAACTTTATTTTGTTTAGAAAAGCTTCTCAGCCCTTGGATAGCATTTGAGGTAAAAGTCTGAGGACAACTGCAATGACATAGTCAGCAATAGTGATTAATATGCCCATGTGTCATACAGGACCAATGTAGGTGAGTGTCCCAGACAGAGGCAAGCAGAGAGTCAGTTTCTATCTCACTTTTTCTCAAGGAATATTGAATTGTATATACCAAGGTGAGCCTCTTCGCTTTGTAACAATATGCAAAGGACGTTGTCTACAGAGAGACCACTGCTTTAATGGTCTTTTGATTCACTGACTTTTATTGAGACTACATATGACACACCAATAAAACAGATGTCAGATATGGAATAAGCATCAGCATCCTCTCCTTTCGCCCACTGTTACCAGTTCAGTGGTCACTGCATTATAGCTGCTCTCCCAATAAGAGATAAAAAGCTCAAGCCAAGTCATGTGCAGGAAAGAAAATCTCAAGATATTTCTAAGGCACCTTGCTGAGGGACCTGATGTTAACAGAAAAAAATGGGATGGAGGAGACGTGTGCCTTATGACTAGGAATAAGCACCAGCACGGGGTAAGGAGCCCGACCACCTGCTCTTCTGTCACTGCCCTGGGAACGGGCAAGTTCCCAAAGCCACGGCTTGCAAGAGGAAAGAGGAAATCCTATCATGGACAAAAAGCACACAGAGGTATTCTTTCCCTTATGTTCTGTCTCCAAAGTGAAAGAGATGATATCACCCCAAGGATTTCAATAAGGAGGCCAGGACAGGACCCTGGATTTTGGCCACATCAAAATCCTGACTGTTTTGTGATTCTGGTAGTGTGGCCTGTGACACAGCTGAGCTCTGCTAGGGCTGGTTTTCTTTCACAACACTGAAGTATTTTATTAGACTAAATAAACACTACAGTCTGAGGAAGAGGTGTGTGGATGACACTGTATTTTTATCACTGCTGCATGAGCTAAGAGGAGAGAGATGAGGAAAAAGAAGAAATGAGCAAGACCTGAGGGCCATGTTGGCTGACCCGTACCTTTCTAATGCTCCATATGACCAGACACTCTCTCGGTGGCCTTTGTACAACTACAAAACTGAAACAGCAGCATGCACATGCAAAGACATAGTATATCTCCAAGAGGAAGAGAATCTTCTTGTTTGTTTTGAAACTCTGCACCTATTCTTATAACCAATATTCTGCCCAAATACTTATAAATCAGTAGGGTTACAATGTTAAAAGATGGGGATCAATAATGAAATTAGTACTTGGGAGCAAGTCAGGGAACACAAAGAGCCCAGCTCTGCACGTCAGCTACAGGTGAGGGACACCAGTGCTTGTTGACTAGAAGATCTGCTCAGAGCATGCAGGATTTTGGGAGAACCTCAGTTATAACAACACAAATAACTGCTTTAGAGGAGTTAGACATGGCATCAGATGAGAATCAGTCCCAGTCTAAATTTACACTATTAAAAAATCCAGACTGAACAATATCACAGATGTATGCTCATAAATGTTCACACCAACAGTCATTTCAGACAGTCGTAAAGAATAACTCACCTAGGCGATGAGATTCTTCTTATTCAAAACCATGTACCTGTCAGGAAATGGTTCACACCTACTAAGTATGAGAGACTTCATAAGCATAATAATAAAAATAATTTATTCCCTATCATCAGCAGGGTGAGCAGCACAGCTCCAAAGGGAATACGAGCCAGGCTAACAGAGCGCTGAATTCACAGTAAATACTGTGTTCAAGACCTTCCCATGCTTTTGTAATTCACAGAAGAAAAATCAATTTACAAGTATTTTATTTGTCAGAATAAAGCTCTCCCTCACTGTGTTTTCTGACACAAAAGTAAATACTGATGTAGATGCATTCACAAAAAAAACTAAATGATTTTTTCTAAAGTGCTACTGTTAAACGAGTGGCAACAGATTAATATAACACAGCATCAATGCAAAAAAGCTTACAATGTCCATGCCACTAGAGCATCTAGTCTATAAAACAAAAGCATTGTGGCTTGATTAGCAGGCTGTATTTAGTTTTACATAGTACAGATAAAATAAAATTCTTCCCTGATCCATATCCAACATACTGGGGCGTGGGGTTTTTTTATTACACAAAGCAGTAAAACTTACAGATGCTATTTGCTGTCAAAGCATGCCTACAAGTAGGTGGACAATCTACCACTGCTGCAAATGAACAGTATTCCCACAGAAGATTTTACTATGTTCTCCAGAACACGGTTGCTAGCCAGGTAGAAGATTATTTTACAGATGAGGGATCTGAAATAATGCCTGAAGCAAAGATCAAACCAGCAGGCAAATATTTTGAAATGCAAGCCAGTAACTCGCTGTCCAAACTGGCAGATCTAGCTTTGTTTAAAGCCACATCAAATTGACACCAGCTCTGGTGATCCCTGTGGACAGGTGACCGCTGCCAGCTCTCAGAAGCTCCAAGGTTTGAGCTCGTGGTATGAGCGCCATGATCATACCAGAGCTCGTATTCTCATACACCGTGTGTGCCAGTGAACCTATATACGGCAGTTAAGAGAAGAAAATGTGTGGAGAAAGAAAGAGGGCAGACAAAGACACAAACGTACTGACAGAAAAGCCCTGACCTCCTGTATTGGACCATCTTGTCTATCTATAGAGAATGGAAAAGGGTGGCAAAATTTTGGATAAGCTTTGACTAAAGTTGCCTGCATGCTCATTGCTAGTAATTTTAGAGCCTTTTCTGCAAGAATGGATAGCAGCATTCGTTACACTAAATGTGTTAACTAGAAATGTGATTGGTAAAACTAATTAAAAATGTTTGAATGTTGGGACTGACTCAGTGTTATGTAATACTGTGGGAAACTTGAGATGTATTTTAGGAAACTGAAACTGAGGGCAAAACAAATAACATATTCAAATGTAAAACTACCCCCACAGCACATACTTCATGGCAGACTCATTCGACTTCCCGGGCCTCACCTGCTCCCATTACACTTTCACCTGTTACCTTGGTAACTGAAGGAGAGATTTGGCTTTTCACTCCCAACTCCTCTAATTGTACTCTTGATGACATTTTCTCGCAGTGACAGCTCCTATTTTCACCCTCTCCTTTTCCTTTGTCCTTTTCTATAGTATATAAACACATTACAATATCTTTCACTACAATATAACGCCTCCTATCACTGTACATCTCTTCTCTGTCTTATTGCTAATCCTCAAGAAATGGAATGCCCACAATTACTTTACCAAATACATTATGCATTTTCTCTGGCTCAGTCTAATTCCACTTAAGCCTACTTCGCAGTCTCTCCAGGTTTCAATACTGTAGATGACTCTCCTTTATTTACAGCCTTCATCTAGCTTTTTTATTCCCCCTGTTAACTTTTTGTTTGCTTCTCCTTTATCAACTGTCCATTCCTCTTTTTACAACAGTCCCAAAGACTTCTGCCGTTTTTCGCTCTGCTCTCTTCCCACTAAATGTCATCCCTGGAGAACTTACTTCACATACATGCATTTAACTGTCATGCCTGTGCTGAAATGCACTTCTCTCCACTTGCCCTGTCTTCTACAACCAAGCCTCACATTCCATACTGTGAAACCTCACTAGCAACCCTACACTCAAATTCCCCCAATTTTTATTTTCTACAGTGTTACTGAGATCCCTAAAAAAACACTCTGCCAGTCAAACTCACATCTTTGGATTATCTGTAAAGTCCTGTTCTCCTCTCACACCATTGCTCCCATAGCGAGACCAATATTTACCATGCCTACCTCTACATAACAATTTGGGGAACCTAAACCCTTATCTCTCTAGACTAGTCTACTGTCACATTTTTTCACTTAAAAATTATTCAGTTTGAGAGTTGGGGTTTGCTGATCACTTTGGGCTTGATGAATCCAGGGATGTGAACTTCAGCCCATGCTGAAAGGATAAGACCCCAGAGAGAAAGCACAGGAACATTTCTTCCAGAAATAAAGCAAAGAGGGAAACTAGGCTGACACTACTTGGATAAGAATTGTGCAGTCCTGTGACAATCCTCTTTTTAGCTTTTATTGTGTGTTCAGAAGAAAATCAGACTTCTGAAAGAAGAGGGGTGAAAAGCAAACCACATCTACTCCAATTTGATGCACTAATAGTAGCAAAAAATATCATTATTCTGAAACTGTCTGCTTTGCAGAGAAACATGTCACCTACAATACAATATATGAATCAAAGCATATTATGACTGGAATTTGCTACAAAACATGGAACAAAACAAGTTATTCTAAACCAATCTCCCCATCAGTCTGCTGCTAATTCAAGCTCTGGAACGCCAAATAAAAAGCAGCACTGCGTGCCAGAGCTTCACTCACTCCATCCAGTGTTACCTCAGCAATACAGACAGATGGTACAAGTGACTCAGAAGAACTCCAAAAGGCTCCGATCTCACAGCCATAACCTATGTCCCAACCCTGTAACAGTCTGTCATCCATGCAAGCGGTATTTTTAAAGGACACAAGTGTGAACTTGGTGCTACTAGGAAAACATGACAGAATGTTAATCTCATGGACAACTTCTCTTTTTGCAACCTGGGCAAAGATAATTCTATTCTGCACTCTCTCATCAGCATGCTCCTGTGTGTGAGAAGGCAGGGCCTTGGGAAATAATGCTTGGCAACATAAATTGCTTAAAAACATTAGTGTACTACTTTTGACTAAGCTAAAATTATCAAAAACCTTTCCAGGAAGGAAAAGCCTCAGGGAAAACATAAAAGCTTTGTGAGCTAGACTTCATGACTTTAAGGGAAATCAATCCCAGCTTTAAAATCTGTTAAAAAAGAAAAAAAAGAGGCTTCAGATTCTGCTTTCCTATTTTCTGAGTTATTTTTTCAATTGATACATTCGCAAAGTGAAGCACAGCAATTGCAGTTCTGTTCCCTACCTAGCTCTTTAAAATCTCTGGCATTTCCAAACTATAAAATTATGGCTTTTCCTTTCCTAGTGTGATTAGGAACTGTAACTGGGGAAAAACAAGCTGCTGAGAACTGTGCAAATAACAACCTCAGTGATAGTGTTCTTACAGCCATAATACTGTAATGACATAAGCAAGTTGAAGTTTGTGGGGAGGAGGAATTTTCTCTTATTAGACAAAATAGCACAGTCAAAAAAGTATAATTTTGCTGCAGGGAATGAAATAGCTACAGATTGACCCAAACTGTTCTTTTTGAGGTTTTCAAAATGAACGTGCTGGATGGCATCTTTATGTCTCTTAATGGTGTCTCAGATACTTCCCCTCTTAATTCAATCTTCAGTTCAATGCAACAAACACCCAGGGGGCTCACCAGTCACAGCCTGATTTCTCTTTGCACTCACAACTCTGTGCATGTTGCCTGCATGATCTGCTTTAGAGGAGCTACAGCCCACTGCTCTTCCTGAATTCAGAAGTCCTAATGAAACTCAATCTGCATCCCATCCTCCTGCACAAGACTATTGGCACAGCTGACCATATTTTTTCTTGTAGTTTATTCTAGACGGATTTGCCCTCTCTGCTGACTCTCCTCCTTCCTGGGCTGTCTCTTCATTAGCTTGCTCCTCAAAGGACCCACCTAATCCATCCTCCTTCATATAGGCCCCAAAGTACTCTGCCCTTAGCCCCTTCCTTTTCTGTCCCCATGTGTCAAACTGGGCACTTACCTTGGCAAACGTGAATTCTAACATCATCTCTGTGCTGGCAATTCACACATAAACTTCTGCTCTAGTTTCCACCTGTACAATAACTTAAAATCTCAGCCTGTTGCTCTCACAAATGTCTAGCTTTTAGCTAAAGCTCCATGTAGCTAAAAGAATTTTGCCAGTTAATCTTGCAGCCTTACCTCCATGCTCAAACACTGTATAATAGTACCAGGCTATTCATCATATTCAGGCTCTAGTGTCACATATGATTTGACTTCTTTCAAGTACCACACACCTCAGCTCTGTTTACATCCTCCAAATGCTTCCTTCATGGTGTTGCTTAGATGATATAGGTGGCTGATATAGTGTGCTCACCAATGCAGCAAATTTTTTTTTCCAAACATATAGAGAGAGGCATGCCTTTTATATTTTTTCAGAGAAGACATCAATGCTGCAAATACAGGCTTTCATTTCAGTCCTCATGTTTACTTTCCTAGTCTGTGATTTACTGAAAGATTAAAGACAAGCTTATGAAAGTTCACCACAGCAACTGCTGATGTCATTGGGAACTAGATTCTCAATTGGGGCTTAAAAAAGGATGAAGACCATATTGATAATTGACAATATTTCTGACTTTATTCATGTAGCTAATTAAGCTACAACTTCATGCCACTATGTATGCTCAAATCTGAATGAACAGAAAATGTAGCGCCATTAATATGCTCAGCTGCTGACATTATATAAATGTAGCCCACAGAAATTAACTGTTCATGGAAGATACAGATGATTTCCTCCTTTCCCATTCAGCAGCAGAAAAACAGAGAATTATTTATGCATCTGTTTCATAATACCATGACTACGATTGTCCTACGGAAAAAAAAAATGTACATTTTTTCTCAAAAAATTAACCTAAGCACTGTATCCCACAAGATGTCATAAACTGAAGCAAGGTTTTACCCATTTTGCTTCAAGCACTTTAAGCATCAATGGAAAGGAGACACATACATATTACTAGCTTGGACAACTTTGCATGTGAGGCACAAATTGTGATTCTCCCCCCCCCCCCCCCGCACTTGTCATCTTTTTTAGAAAAGGTATAGTTTTGTGTATGTATAAAAACACAAACAAAAAGCACATTTAAAGTCCCTTAAGCATACGTGTGTATGCCTTTTGGCTCCTTCTGAGGCAAGTTACTGCTAAAATGACTTCATGGTAGTTTGTTCCTTGCTCCATCTTCCTCCAGAAGCCCAAAAGCAGTGTGCTGAAAGGCAATCAGCCCCATGGCAAGTCAAAAAAACCCAGTAAAGGAAAACATCAGCCACAAAACCCAGATTCTCAGGGATGGAGCAGGGTGGGATTGTTCAGAACTTCTAGCAGATGCCATGAGAAAAAATGTAATGAGAGGAGGAGGAGGAGACATGTATATGTGGAAAATGCGTTACAGCCTTTAAGAAATGCTAGCAATAAGTACAAATGGTAAAAAAAAATCATTTGGGAATGAGAATGGAGGTAGAAGGACTGTCTTGTCCATGTATTCAGGTGTCAGTCCTGAGACATGGGACTGTGCCTGAGCCTGGGACGTGATTTTCTCAGAACTCCAATTCTAGCCAAACAGAGCCAAGAAACTTTGCAGTTCTGCTACACCCTGTTGCTGTTATCCTCTGTGGGGGACTTCAGAGCTCCCTACAGAAAAGTAATAAGCTGTCAAATAGGGACTCTTAAAAGAAGTCGTCTTCAGCAGCCATATAAAAGTAAAACAATTCATCAAGAACATTTAATGGGACAAAAGATTAACAGGCTGGAAGAAGAAAATATATATTAAGAGTCACCTTGCAAGTAAGACACTACTCCTTTAGATTTCATTCCTACAACTTAAAATAAGAACACACACGGACTTAGCTGTTCCCATGTATCATTAAATGGATTCATTTTTAATTGGCTTTCCATGCTGCTCTTTTTAAAGGCTTGAGTGCTACTTTCATTTGATACTGTATTGATTTTCTCTGAAGTTTCTTCCTGTCATGGCTACCCTGATCAATTAGTGTGCTATAAATAGAGTGGTCAGATTCCTTTCACTGGTCTCATTAAATTGCACCCCTGCTGAATTTCTGTGAAGAACAGAATTGGATCATACTGATAGCAATAGTATGAAGATACCCTCAGGTTTTCCAGTGAAAATCAATTGCTCAATATTCCTAACAAAAAGCTTTGAAAACTGTGACCCGAGTTCAGCTAATGCTCAAAACCTAGTTCAAACCTTGCTTGCAATTCTACATCTCTCAAAACCCCCAAAGATAAAGGATGGAGAAATAAATGGTTTGGGGCTTGGCCAGTTCCTCACTGATATATAATGCCTTACTCATTCATAATCGTTTAACTGCATACCATTGTAATTCAAATATGTTGCTGGAGGTATGCAGCTAACCCATATAACCCTCCTGAAAAGTGCAGCAAGGATTCTGGGAGGAACACAGTCCCAAGGCACTGTCAAAGTTATGGCAGTCACCATATGATTGTGGTGTGATTAGTAGCTTTGGAGGGGACACATATATTCGGTGGTATGAAATATGCTATTTATTGCAGGTGCATGTCAGCTCTGACTTCAAAACTCTTAATCTTTATTTTGTAATGGTATGGCAGCATAGCTTTTTAAAACTTTTAGAGCAGACAGCATTTTACTCAGCGGGATTAGAAACAGACATAAATTAGGAAATGGAATTGTCTAATTTCAAATATTCAAAATTTAATCTGAAAGGGGTCTTTTAGGTCTCCACTCTGCCCCTACAACCTACCCCATCTTTTCATAACTATCTTGTCCTATTTTCTAACATCCTAACTGTTCTTCTTTTCTCCTCCATTGACCACCACCCTTCAAAATCTCTTCCCTCTTCCTTCCAAAATGAAGCTACATTTTCACTGTAGGTTTCAGTGCAGGTTGAAAATCTCTGCTGCAAAGGCTGAGTTTTTTTAAACTACTGTATCTCAATTACTGAATGATGTTTCCACTGTTTGCACTCACCAGTGTCTGGAGTATATTCTATGGGATTTTTGTATGAAAGTCTGAAGAATTAGTTCCCAGTTGGCTGTACACTTTGCAGACCTCAGAGGACTGGCTGTACTTTGAGAAGACTGTGAGAAGAACACTGGAGGACTACCAGTACTCGATGATTTATCCTGATCCTTCATACTTAGCATGGTGGCTTTCAGCCAGAAGATGTGGTGCTCTAAATGACACTTGCAGTCAAATAGCTTAGCCCAGGATGAAGGCACCTCTCACTAAACTCAGAAGATTTTGTGGGCAATAGGGCAGATTAGGTGAAATATCAGGTAAGAATTTGCAACAACTGCTGTGTAAACACAATTTTAGGGAGACCCTCTCCAGACTGACCATGGCACTGCTTCCAGGAAGTGTTTTCAATGTTTAAAGTGCAAAGGGTTAAAATACAGCTTTTCTCAGGCAGAAAACCCTCCCCAAAATGACTAGTAGATTCTTAAGAAACCAGCTTTTAAGAGCAAGAAATTAACAAATACATTTGAAAATGCAATCTTTAATCACTAACTACGTGACAAAAATGTGAAGAAGCTATATGAGTCAGTCCCATAACATAAGGGGGCTGAATGCCCATTTCATAATCAGAACTCAAGCCTAAACTGTGATAGATAACATAAAATGTAACCCATGAGAACCAGGAAGCAATCTGACATAGCCAGAACTGTTCTGGCTGATGTGCTGACATGAGACATTCCTAGCACCAGGTGCTGGAGGTATATTCAGTTTCTTGGACTGAATCTACACCTCAATTTCCCCCAATACAATGATATGTGTTGTCACCACTGATTTCAGTCCACTTCCATGTTTGGATATTCATTATATTTAGACAAAACCTTAGCACTCAATCCTTTAGCTATAGAAGACACTGGAGAAGATTACAAACACTGTTCTTGATTCTGCATAATAAAATACTTAATAAATCCAGAAGTGTTTTTTAAGAACTTATTCTGGTCTTTGCAAAATATGCAGGAAATGGTTGGAGAAATTGGTCTCAGATTGGGGAATTTTTGGAAATACATATTATCCAAATTTTAGTGTGATGTTTTAGAAAGAGTTCGTATTTAATCTTTCCTTTAAAAATATAATTTTCTTTATGCATTATAAATCTAAGCTTTCAGTCTCTGAACTATTTTAAATCACCATAGCATCACCTATTTGAACATAGCTATGCCAATCAAAATATCTGAGAATTGAATTGTCTTAACTTTTTTTATGACTGTGAAACATTAGCTGAGATAAAACCATCACCAGCTAAGCAATATAATTTCACATTTTTGTGATGCTTCCCCCTAGAGAAGCTTCCCACATGCAGTTTTTCGACATTAGTGAAATATCATAGCAGTGTCTATGCCACATGGTAATCGCTTATAGCCAAAGTCAAATTGGACTGGACAAATTATTGCCATAGGAGCTGAACACTTGCTAGGGAGTATAAACAAAAAGTCACAATGTATAGTTTTGGGGAGAGGGAACTAAATGTTTAGCTGGTATAATAGGGAGCATGTGCAAAGGTGGTAGAAGATGGTAACAGAAAACCATCTGTGCACAGCCTAATATGATCACAGCGAATTTATGAGCATCACAGAAAAGACAAGTTAGACTGATACCAGAAAACAATTCTAAAAATGATCCAGTATGTCCTTATGAGGTAAACCTGAAAGAGCTGTATATAAAATGGGTTGATAACACAGGCAATTTGGACAATATCAAAAAGTAAACTTAAGCTCCTCAAAAGAAGATGATTTTGCTGATTTTCATATCACGAAAGAGACTACAAATCTCACCATCTTCACTGGCAAATAAGAACTCCCTAGTTCAAGATTACAGATCATTGATATTGCAGATGCATCACTGAGAGTCAATAATAGATATTCATACAATTCCTGCTACGGACCCAACAGCATGTGGTGAAATAACAAGGGGTTTATAGGAGATGACATTTTGAAACAGAAAATTTAAGATTAATGTTGAGAAGAAATCTGAAGAGCAAGAAGCCATGGAAAGGTTTCCAAAGAATGTGACAGACTTCCATTTGAGACTTTAAATTAAACTGTGTGTGAAGAGCTAGAAAAAATAATGCATGAAATAATCTTACTATAGCAGGAAGGTGAACTGTGATCTTAAAACATGTCTTCTGTCTCTGACTTTATGATTTAGAACAAATTAGTTTTATTTCTGAGTGACCTTATGAGGAAGGAAAGTATTTATACTCCTCATGGACTTAAGATATTGAAGCAAAGAGAAATATTTAGGCCTTGACTGAGAAAAATAACTTCCAAAAATAATCATGTATTTTGAAGCTGAGGAATGGTCATAACCATATAGTTGTTGAACTGTGGCCTATCAGACACAACAGGAAGTTAATCACAGTGCCAAGAGTTAATTCACTACCCTGAGTTTGAGCTACAAGGCCTTCTTTTCTGATACTCATGCCACTCACCTTAGCATAACATTAATTTTTCAGCTTAATCAGGGCAATTTAGTCACTATCATTATTTAACACAGATCGTTTCAGTTTACTGATAGAAAGAGAAAAAAATAAAATTGGTAGCATTTAACAAAAGCCAATGAAAGAGGTAGTCTGTAAGTACAAGGAGAATCTCTTCTGTTTTCTTTCTCTCAAGCTGCAATTATTTTAACTGAATGTTTTTCTCTGTTAATGGAACTGATGGAAAAAAACTGCAACTATGAGCCTTTTCACTGGCTTCTGCGCTAACCACTGCTACTTTTTTGAAGTAGAAGAAAACTCCAGAAACAAAAAATTTTCTTTTTCCAGGTCCTGCCATGTCATTCCAGCACACACCCAGAAGCTCCAGTCAGCTTCTGCCTGGGTCATATGACTACTGGGTCATATGTACCAAGCAGACCAGTTCCTCTCTGATCAACCAGAAGGACCAGTTCCTTAGCAGCCTGATGGCTAGAGGACTCACTCAATATGTGAAGAGATCACAGAATCACAGAATAGTTGAGGCTGGAAGGGACTTCTGGAGATATCTAGTCCAACCCCCCTGCTCAACCTTTCTAGAGTGCCAGGAAGAGCTACAGGAACACTAGTTAAGAGAAGGCAATAGATTTGAAGCTGATTAGATGCCCAATGTGGAGAGCATTTGGACAGCAAGTCCACAAAAGGCAAAAAAAAACCATATCAGTGAAGACCGGTGCAAAAGTAAGGCAATGCGAACAGCAGTAGGATGAGGAACTGGAGAAAGAACTGGGACTGGGACAAAGGCTGCTTGGAGGGAAAAGGGAAGAAGGAATGGGCAGAAGAGTCTAGCTGTGCCAGCTAGATCAAAGAGCCTGAATGAAAGCCAAGATCCCCAAGACTAATCATGTCTTGCTTACAGCAAATATCTGCAAAACGCTGGCAAAGTGCCCACTCTCTTGCTGGTTCACATGGAGGATGACAACCTACTGCAGTCAGTTACTCCGCCAGCTCAAGTGACAGATGTTTGGGTGGTGGATATTTAACTCCATTACAAATTCTTGCAGTAGGATGTCATACAGCAGAGTTTCTGGGGTAAAAGGGGAGTTCAGTCTGCTGCTTCTTACCGTTTGCTTCAAACAGGCAGTAGCCCACACAGAGTTACATTCAAAGAGCATTTAATGAGGAGCTCTAAAGTTAGGCCATGCTAGAATTAAGGCTTCTGGCTTGAGGTATCAGGATCAAATCTTCAGAAGTATTGACTCCCCCTGAACTGAAAGTAAATGGCAGCTGGACTCTGAATATATCAAAGGTGACTGAAAATCAGACCATTGCTGTCACAGTGGGCACCCAAATTAGCAGATGCTTTTAACTGTAATCTTTCAGTGGAATAGCTCTCAGCTGGAAAAATGAGATAATAGTATCCCCTCATCTTAAAAGTGTGTTTGTGAGAATAAATAATTAGTATTTGGAAGGCATTCAAAGATATTTTTTAATTGATGAGCATCATAAAAGTATCCGGCAAGGAAATTAATTATTCTGTCTTCAAAGAACAGTCTTTTAAAAACCTGAGCCACACTGAATAATGGCTGTGTCTATACAGACATGCCTGTAAGCGATTAAACTCAAGGTCTGGCCATCAACTCCTCTCTCACCTCACAGGTTAAGCCGATACAGACAGCAGTTGAAGAGCTAGAACTAATGATCTGTTCCAGCCCACACTGTTTCCAGAATAAATTGCCAGCAAGCCTTTTTGATGGCCTTTTTAGAAGTAGGAGAGATCAAATATATGCAAACTCTTTTAAAACAACAAGCTTTTAGGAAAAATACCCCTTTCCACTGCTGTTACAGAACATGAGTTAAACTGGTATGAAACTCTGCTGTTTGTAGCTGTTTGCAAGCATGTTCATCCACTCTCTGGCCTGGTCCTGGGCTCAGGGGACTCAAGCAGACAGGGGCCATTTACAAGCAGTTTAACTCTTTGATAAGTAACTGAATGAAAGCAGCTACGTGATTTACTAGCTCTCCTGGAAACAGGAGATATTCTCACTAAAAAAAATGACACTTTACTACTTTTTAATGTCCTTCCCAGCACTATGTGAAGTGTCAGGACCTTGTCACAAAAACTGGCTGAAAACTCAGGCAGTGAACTCAAGTTTTACGAGTGTTTTTTTATGGTTTTATGTTTGGACGCATAGATGTTTAAAGCTCTTTTTTGTGGTTTGCTGCTAATTGATATTCATTGCTAGTACTGAATAATTATTCCTTAATCTCAATATTAACAATCTTATGCACTGCACAGACCATGTGAGCAAGTAATTATATGAAGTCAAAATAATATTTTCAGACGCATCTTTAGTTCTAGAAGTTCCTGACTTACGAACGCTTGACTTTGCAACCTGTTGGTTGTATATGTGTAGTACAGAACTGGGTGGTTAAATTTAAGCACTGTCTGAATATGGATATCTAAATAGGAAGGTGAACCAAACATGATGTCCAGATAAGGGTCCCTTTAAGATACCAATGAAGTTCATGCTCAAAGATAATGGGAGTAGGAAGTCCTGTCCCTTTCCTCTCCAGACTGTATGTGCTCTGGCCTCTGTTACTTCCACCTTACATTGCTGCAACAAGTCTGATCTAGGATATTATCCTTCGAATTCACAAGAATAACTGTTTGAAAGATGGTTTTGAGTGCAAAAGTAGCTGCAAGCATGTTGTCTTCATGTTCTTTCTGTTTTGCTTCCATGTTCACAGTAATGAGTTTGTTTTAACCTATGAAGCCTTTCTTTGATACAAACAAAAAGTCAAGATCAGTTGAGAGACCTGCCTTGTCCCCCACAACACTATCCTTCTCTCTCCGTRTAAACATCCTCAGCGCCAAAGCAAGAGTCTTCTGTCTTCTGGAACATTACTGACTGTCCACATCTGTTCAGTTCTCAGTTTAAATGTTTATCATCTCTTTTTCCTCAGCCTCTTACATGGAGGAAAAGCATCACTATTTAACCATTAAGTTTTTCAAAGAATTGGGAGGTACAGCCTGCCTGAGTGACAATATGCAAAACAAACCTGTCATGCATGCAACTACCATTATGAGCTAAATAGAAATCACATATTTAAGAAGGATTTACAGTGTTCCAGGTTTTAGAATCCTAAATATCAGTTAATCAACCATCATTTAAAGTTTCACGCATACTCACAACTTTCCATTTTGCAAAGCTCATTTATCATTACCCCCAAAGCTATCTAATAATAAACCCCAACTTTTCAAAATAATTTTCAATTGAACTTTCAGTCTTTGACACTGCTTTTACCTGCTTTCTGAAAACAAAGATCTCCTGATACTTAATAAAAAGCCCATGGAAAATGCATAGCTATAAAAAAACTACCACAAAGAAAAGAATCTTAGCCAAACCTACCTTCTCCCTCTTTCTGCCCAAGTGTTCTTAGTTAGATATTTAAGCAGAAGAGGCCACGGAATGGCCAGGAGCAGTAAAATGAAAAAAAAAGTTTATAAAAGGGGAAAAATTAAATATACATGTATTTTTTTTCTAAATAATTTAATTATGGAACCATCTAACCCTATATTCTGTCCTTACAGAGGCCAAAAGTGAGTGTCAAGGGCACACACTGTATAACAATAGGGAAAGCTTATATGATATTTCCACTTAGCATTCTCTTAGTCTCCAACTATCAGCAGCTCAAGGACTTCTGAACCTGGAAGTGGTTTTGATGCATTTTGTAATCCTTAGTTCATTTCTCTTCCATAAACGTATCCATTCTCCCTGAATGCAATTAAACTTAGCACCCAGATCCTCCCATGGCAAGGAGTTCCACAGATCAATTGTATATTGTATAAAGAATCACCAGATTGTATAAAGAATCACCAGATTGTATAAAGAACCATGTCTACTGCTAGTATCATCTGACAATGATAATACGGAGATAACAGAACAGCTGCAGCCTAGCCACCCTCTCCATGCCACACATGATCTTTTTTGTAACCTAATCTGACCTCATAGGGAACCTGCTTTAAGCAGCAGGTTGGACTAGATGACCTCCTGAGGTCCCTTCAACATAAATTCTCCTGTGATCCTATGGTTTTACAGATACCCGTAATTTCCTTCCACAGTTTTTGTTCTTGCACCTGAAGAATTCCAGCCTGCTCAGTTGTTTCTTATACAGAAGCCATCCATACCTTTGGTCTTTTTTTGCCCTTCTCCAAATGTTCTGCAGTTCTACAATACCCTTTCTGAGACAGAAAACACAGAAGTGTCCTCAGCAGTCAAGAGAGAAGCAAAGCACCGATTTACCCAGTGGCTTCATCATGTTCTCTGCTCTCCATTCCTTTCCTAATAATTCCTAACATTTTATTTTCTTTCTTGACCACCATTATTTATTGAGTTGACATTCTCACAGAGCTGTTTATGAGACCATAACACTAAGGTATTATATGTGTGTATGGTAATAGCTCAGAGTTCATCATTGCCTATGTAAAGGTAGGACTGGTTATGCTATGTAATACTATATATACTCTATGTAGAGACTTATACAAGGCATTTGGGTGCTGCAACACACAACGCTGTAACATTCCCAGCTTTCAGGAACCCAGCTGCTGGATAACATGAGATCACAGACCAAATTCAGTTTTGAGGCTACAGAACGCAATGAATGGGGAGAAACAGGCATCTAAAGACTGAGATTTATAGACAGCAGCCCATCAAATATGCCAGGGAGAACCAAAACAAGGTACTAAAGTCAGGGCATGGGTTTAGGTCTCACCCTTCAGAGGATGCTTGATACTTTCTTCTGCTCAGGTTTCACAACTCTGAGTCCTTACGTACCTTAGGTACCTAGGCCAGACAGACGCTTCTCACAAAATAAGGAATATTACATGTTGCGTTTATTTATGTGTTTATTGTCTACTACCAAAGGTATGGGAGACCTAAGTTTAAATACTCCTTCTCACTAACTATGAGCAACATAAATGCTGTAGCCAGCAGCATCCACATGAGAGAGTATTGCCCCTCTCTTCCACAAGGACAAGGGTAATGCACCAGCTGGGACTGCAGTGTCAGAATGCTGGCCAAGCACCCTAACCACCACAGGAGGGAATCACAACTTTCCTGACCAGTAAAACCATTTGATCTAAAAATCAGAACTGGTGTATATTGCACAGATTTGGTCAGTATAGCACTGTTGGGATGGAAATAACGGAAATTCATGTCAGCTTACAGATATTCACTCTCCTTTAACATTACAAACTCCATGGCTGAAAGGCTCTTTTCCTGAAAATAACTACATGTACTTACTAGATTTTTCTAATGTATTGAACTCAGTTTGGGGTATGATTCTTTTCATGTTCCCATTTAACATCTATATGCGGATGAAGTATCGAGCAGAACTTGTCTTTAGTAGAAAACTATATATATTTACTTGTCTTACTTTCAAAAGCATTTTCATAATAAAATAAGCAGTTGTGAAAAGCCCAGAAATGCCATAACTTGTAATCAGCTCACCTTGGTATGTGCAATATTCAATATTCTGCTCACCATGCAAGCTAAGCAAATACAATACAAATTTAGAAGATTTCATTCAGGAGGCAAAGGGATTTGGTTAACATCCAATTTAGAGGTCACTAATCCCACGTCCCCTGTCCCCTTCTACCCAAGTAAGATAAATATTTGAATTCCCCAAATGGTAAAGTTCAGCATCTTGAGCCCTATTAAATCTTGTAATTCAAAGTAAATTCCATTTCTCTGATTAAACAGAGAGTATTTACAAAGATCATAAATAAACAGTGTGCCTGAGACGTTCTTAATCTTTTTCATATCACCTGACTAAGCACTTTTGACTTCGGCTCATTCAGAATGATGTTTCTGCTATATATTTTTGTCCAAAATAAAAGAAAAGACAATATCTATTGAGGGTAAGAAAGTCTAATATTTTAGGCATGAAATCTTGCAAGGAGATGCAAGTAAATCCTGGCCTTTTCCAGGGTCTCTCTGCACCACCTTTTCATCATGCTTTCTTCTTATTCCCTTCCTGATCACATTTTTCTAAAGTGAGGTTTTCCCTCCAACATGATCAGCACAGTTGTTCTTAGACCTTTTTATTGATTCCAATATATCTCTACGTAGAAATGTGTTTATTTAAGAAAAAAAAAAGACAGAAATTAAATATAAACAGGCCCTTACATAGTATAACTAGAATAATATCAGTAGAGTCAGGCAATTTTGCTAGTATGGGAATGTTAGCCCTCACTCCCACAGTGCTTCTCCAACAGAAAATGAATGGATTTATTATGAGAGTCCAACTAATTGATTTCTTCAAAAGATTTGTGGCAAAAGGCCTCATAAAAGTTGCCACTTACAGACAACAATATCCGTCACGAATTAGGACAGTCTCTTCAAGGGCGAGGTAAGTTTATCTCACGTTTACCATTCCAGGACCTTCTCATCCCCTTTTCTGGAGCATTTTGTGCCTGGCTTTACATCACTGAAGTCAACAGGACTGAAGATAGTGGGCACAAAAAAAGCCCTGGGTGCTGGCTACTGTCATATTGGAACCTACAAAGGCGGACTTTGGCTAGAAATTTCATTGCTGGGCATGGTAAGCTAAGCAAAGGGACCTCACCCTGACTCAGTAATATGCCAACTGATGGTAGGAGAGCACAGAATTTCAGAGTCAAACTTAACAGTCTGGTAGATCATCCATCATGTTTTCAGATGTAATTATCTGCTGCAGCTCTCCTCAAAAGAACTATCTCTGATTAATACCCGAAACAAAACCATTTAAATATAAAGACTACGAAAGTACTTATTTATGTTCCAAAGGAAAAAAAACCCTACAGCGGAAGAAGGAAAAAGCTTTGAAAACAATAAATGGAAACACAGAACTATTACAAATACAGATCTCACTGTTGCCTTCTTATATAGTTCTCAAGACCATAGAATCACACCATCGTATAAGGAAATGCAACAAAATGACAAATTCAGATCTCAATCTGATGACTGCGACTACCTTTCTGTGCAACAGCAGCCTGAATGCTGGTTAAGCCATTTCAAGATATAGATCAAAACTCCATATTACTTCTATACACATTTCCACATGAATAGCAATATCAAAGTGAAGAAAGTTCAAAGATACGGTTGTTATTTTGTTTTATATGAGCAATAAAAATGTACAAATGATAAAAATATCAAAGAAAAGTAATATATGTCCTTGTAAAACCAAAGCACACTGCCACAGGAGTGAATTACAGGTATTTCTAACACAGCAACTCAAGCTTGCACAGTAAACAACTACTTTGCAGATTCCAGTTTTTCATTTTAATGATCATTAAAGATTACAGGAAACAGACAAGAGTTATGCAGTATCCTTTCCAGCAATGTCCCTGTGCCATGTAAAGTGCATTTACAATGAGCAAGCAAGAAATTAAATCACCATATACTCAATCCTGCAAGTTGCTATTCACATGAATCCTGATCCAGCAGTCAAGCACATGCTGAACTTTAACTGAGTAAACAGTCCCAGCCAACTGTCTACTCACAGTGCCCCACACTTTTCAGGACAAGTGATATAGTGTGAGCCTGTGTCCAATGGAATCAATGAAAAAAATGACCTGGTATGGCAGCAGCACCATATTTCATTAGCCCTGTCCAAAATGACAAGAGAAACTGATTACTTCTAACTTAGTACTGCAGAAATTACAGTGGGAATTTACAGGAAGTCAGCTGCTCTGGAATAAAGATGGAAAATTACCTCATGTTTATGGCAAATTAAGAGCCTACACACTGAAAATTACTGGAGTTAGCTGACCGAGTTCACGCATTAACTTGCTCCACTGTTACACCTTTGTCTGCCTATACCTTAAAAGGCATTAAGAGCCTTGCTATTTTGGAGTGTGCATCTTTCCTGCATTTGGGTTTTTTTTAGCCATCCAGCTTTTTAATGAACCGCAAAAAGAAGGGAAATCAGGAAAAGAAAGAAAAGTAAAACTTTACCTGAAGGCCCTCTATGGCTAATCTAAGCATGCTTGGTGTCAGCTTAGAGGCCTGCTTGAAGGTGAAGTTGCTCCAGTCTATAATCAAAACAAATCCATTCACTTGAAGCTCAGGATCTTCTATCATGGCTTCTAGAGAAAGAAGTATGGCACGCAAAATATCCACCAGTGTGTACCTGTGAATGTTAAGGGGAGACTTGATTAGGCCAAGTTTAGGAAGACACAGAAAGACCCCAGATCAGRGACTGGCAGAATTTCTAAGCGTTATTCCCCTGTACCATTTAGTAAGGGTTTAAAACAAAGGAATGTATACGCATCCTCAGAAGTCATGGGAATGTAAAGCTGTGAAAGTCTCAAAAGCTCAGTTAGTCAATCTCATCCTCTGAGGCAGGATTATATACATTAGACCATTAGTGAGCCAAGATAAACTCAAAAATATAAACCCCCAAGAAAACTTTGAACTTTGCTGTAGAAGGTACTAGTCTCCAAATCTGCCTAAATATCTACCCATGTAATTAAATGTCTATACAAACATATCTATGCATGTCTGTATAGATGTGTATGTGTATGGTATATGTATATGCATATATGTATAGATCTAAGTTCCCTCCTATAATTTTCCAAAGAATTAAAGTAACAACTTCCACATGATAATCTGATAACAAAATGCGATTTCCAAATGCTCCACTGTCATTCTCTCTGGGTAACGTTTACTCTTAAATCTGCAAAGGGTATTACAGAATGGTCACTACCCAAGTCAAAGATCTTGAAAGCAAAAAAAATGTACACTAGGGCTTTGGAAGGTCTCCAGTTAAGAGCAATATCAACCTATTAATATTTAATTAATTTCCTTCAGAGTACTTTTAAAACCAAATTGTGTGGTTTCTGGTGTAAGTTTGGAATGTGGTATACATTGGTTCCAGCACTGTCTACATTAAATTTGAGTTTACAAAGATGCAGCAACTGTGCATGTTTTACTTACAATAAAAAATGTATGTAATTATATATTTTACATATATGCCCATAATCTTTTCTTAGATCAATAATCTTGTAAAAGAAGATATAATTCCATATTGGTTTAACTATTCTAACTCAGTCTCTCAGTGCCAAATCCAATTGAGTACAATCGCTTTTCTGTTTTGATGCTAGAGCACCTAATATAGCAGCTGAATAACTTTAATAAATACAGCAATGTCATCTTCAAACTAAAGGCTGGAAAACCAAAATTGGCCATGTAATAGCGGTATTAATACCAACTTGCAGTTTAGCTTATTGGGATTTTTTTTTAAAGTGAGAGATACCTGAATTATTCATTTCTGAAGAAATATGAAAGTCATAGATTAAGTTCTGATTTTTTTCCAGGTTAGTGATGTTTTATATCCAAAAATCTTGAAAAAAAGTAAGATAAATAGTTCCTGAAACAGAACTAATTTTGCCAGTCTGCACCATAATATCAGATGCAGCATTAGAGTCAAAACCAGAAAATATCAGATAAGCAAATGTTCCAGAAAATAAAAAAAACAAATGAGTCTAATTTTTTGAGTGTTTGTGCTGATAAAATTTTTAAATAAGGCCCTCTAAGAGTCTCCCATGATGGCATCCAAAATCAGAAGCTCTCAAAATCATGAGGCCCCTGTGAAATCTCCACAGAACTGCATATGTAGCAAAGAGCATGTGTGTCTATTTAGCAATTACATTAAATTATACTAAATTCTACTTGCTTCAATATGAGTGCACTATTCAGTTATAAACATAACTATATTTTGAAAGTATTTGCAAAGTGAAATAATTGAAGTGAAATTCATCTGGACTTGCTGACTTCTTACATTTTTCTTTTTTTTCAGTCTACTAAAACTCAGGGCACCTCCTAACTGTGCTCTCCCAGTAAAGGGCCTAGCAAAGGATTCTGTTAGTGTCAGCCACCTAACACAAATGAAAAAAAGAAAGTGTGTTTTCCCCAGAAAAGAACAGGAGTTTTACACGATTCTTCTCTTCATTTTGGAGACTTTTATTTTGTTTTGAATTTGATTTTGTTTGCTGGGATAGGAGGTTTAAGATTCTCTCCACCTTTTTATTTTTCTGAGATTTAACTTTTTTCTGAGGTCTTTTCTGAGATCTAAGGTTTGTAGGAAGTTTGGTATGCTCCCCCACTTTTGTTCAGATTTTTTTCAAAAGGGAAAAGAAACAGAACAGGAAAAATTGTTCTCCTCAATTTCCCTATGGAAATCCTCAATATTCTAAAATTCTCAATTTCCCTTTGGAAGAAAAAAAAAGAAACATTTTTGTAAATGGATTTTTTTCCAGGAGGGGAAGGGAACAATGTACTTTAAAACCTATTTTGAAGGAAAATGCTCAAAACCTGGATCCTTATAATTATTAGCATAATTCCGTCATCAAAGAACTGTTAGATCAGGACCCCATTATTGCAATAGGTGCGGTAAAACGAACCTGGAAAGCCCCGCCTGCTCTGGGTAAAACTCCCCCTGAGAAAACAGGGGCTGGTATGTCAGAGGCAAAACCTCAGGCATTACACAGCTTATGGCTCTTCCCCAAGGAGAGTGAGTCCCCCAAGCCCAACTGCTGTATGCAACATCCAGCCACCCTGGGAAAATGCCAAAGTTGCTGTTGAGGCCTTTAAATGAGCAAACAAACAAACACCCTCAGCGACCCAGTGCAAAGCACAACCTGGGGAAAGATGAAATCATTCAGTGGTTCTTTCCCAAACAAGCTGCATGTAAAATGGGACATTCAGGGAGTGTTTCGCAGCATCAAGACTACAAGAGGATTTTACTGGCATAAAATAAGACCGGTTTTGTGCACCTAGCATATTTACAGATCAGTCTACCTGTCTGATACAACACAGATGTTCAAATACTGTGGAGGGCATCCAATCAAAATGGGTATTGAAAAAACCCTGTATAACCTATATTTTGTACTACTGCTAGCATCAGGATAAAAACACACATGGTTAGCCTGAGGGAATGAGGCTCATGCAGTCATTTTGGGAGTCCAGGGCAGGGGGAGGCTCAGAGCAAGGTCAGCTGCCTCCCCCTCAACTCTTCAGTAGCTTCACACTCACTGTTATACTCCACAAGGCAGTGGAGGTATCAGAAACACTAATTTTTTATCACTTTATGAAATTAGATAGAGATATACCCTGTAAGAGGCCTTCCCAGAGGAAAGGTTGCACAGGGAAGGAAAATTATTAAGCATCAGATAAGTCATTGAAAGAGCAGCTATTTACTAACACCTCAGTCCAAGGAAAATCTTCTATTAGAGTTCATGCTTACAAGAAAGGGACATGAGAAATACTCAAATCTTAAAATTAGTCACAATGCCACCTGTCATTTTTGCAACCCCATCCAGAGAAAGCTATTCTCCAGGATGGGAGTTCCAACAAAGCAGACTGCTGCAAGCTCCCTACATCCAGTTCCAAGAAGATTCCCAAGTTCCCCAGTTCCACTTCTAATGTCCTCCCTAGGAAGGTTSAAGAAAACATCATTTGTCTTGGATTAACGGCGCTCTGATCTCTGGTAACACGAAACTGCTGGATATCCAGGTCATAAATATTTTTTGTTAGTTCAGGCCTTCAAGGCATCTCATAAAATGTTTTCATATATACCTAAGTGCTATATATCAGTATATATGTATGTGTATGTATATGCATATATATACACATATATTTCTACACACTCACATATACACCTAATGATATCCTGAATTCAGTCAAGTCAGTGACAAAACTGTCAGACATCAATGAGACCAGGATTTCAGCCACCACAGAGAGTAACCATGGCTGCAGGGCTAGGTCTCCACATATCTACAACATATTCACCATCACCATAATTCTTACTACAGGTTTGCTTTGTGTAAGTATGAGTGTGAAATACAGTCCAGAATAAGAGTGGCAATATTATATGTTTACCTGCCGAACAAGACAAAAGGCTCTCCTATCAAGGAAAACAAGCCCTAAAGAACAAAGATCTATCTAAAAGCAAGAAAAAACACTTTCTGTCAGAGGAAGGTATCTGAAATACTCTTTAAACCTAAGAAGCCACATTAGGAGTATATAGGGATGTCTCACTCACAACCAAGCCTTCCCTCACCCCCTAATACCATTTAGGGCAATTAGTTGAAAATAGGAGCTATCCTTCATTCTGTAATGGACCTCTTCTCTTGTTTTTGATATATTCCCTAAGTACAGTACGGAAAACCAGAGAAGAAAGACAAATCCATTAGTGGATACTTAAAGTAGCTTTTACTCTGAACACATGCTGAGGCAAGCCAGAAATGTAAACCTGGTGTGATAGATGAAATCTTAGGTGTTGCAAATTGCAAGCTGAGTACTGAAAATATCAGCTGAACAGCCTGAGCAAATGAAATATCATTAAAGAAACTACATTAAAGCTTTCACACAGCACAGAGTTATTTGCGTAAAGACTCATCTCTAATCCACTCCAATCCCATGTTGTCCAACATTTCATCTCACTGCCACTACTGCTCACGTCAGCACCAGGACGTAAGGAAATCTGTGTAAACAAAGTCCCTCAAAAGGCTTTCCACAGGCTTTACCACAACATACACTCCATTCTCAGCTGGGCTTTAGGGACTTGAAAACCCTAGGTGTAAAGTGGAGAAATTACATGCCAGGCTAAGCTACAGCTATACTATTGCCCTGAGGTCAACCACAAACTAATCCAAATCCCATGCACTGTCTTTACACAGTCCCATATAAACTATCCACTAGGGACAGTCTCCAGAGAGGCACTAGAAATTTAACCAGTGTGTACATATGGATGACTGCAGTGTTATAGTGGACAAATAACACTTTGAGAAGGCAGGAACTGTTTTTAGCAATACCTATGCTGTGGTCTTCCTGTATTAGTCATTCCACAAGGGGAATATTTGCCAAAACACTTTTCTTACCAGCATTCAAAGAGGTATGATGAAACATATCTCACACCTTCATAGCTAAAAGTTACTAAACTCCTGGTGAAAGCTGAACTTTAAATCCTTCCTGAAGTGTGATTCCCTTGAAAGCTGGTATACCAGTTTGAGAGACTCTTGCATTAGTCTACATTTAGCAAACTCCTTTTTTGTAGAAATACTGCACCCAGAGTGCTACATAAAAGGTGATACAACAGAGAATTACTGTTTTAAAATGGGCTTATATTTTATTGTTCTGTGGACTACTACCACCTTTTACAAACTCTGACATAGGTAGGTAGTTTATTTTTCTTAGAAGAAACCTCTCTCTACATAAGAAAGCCTCAACACCAGCCTACCCTGTCCTCTGCATTGCATTGTAGAAACCTTCTTTCCATTCCAGATAAATTCCACATAGACACAGAAATCCTACAAACAAAAAGTGAGAAAAACAGGATAAGCTGCAAGTGAGTGTGAAATAAACTTGGTCCAAGATGGCTTTGATTGACTTTGTACTTGAAAGCAAAATAAAAAAAAAGACATATTAGCCTTTAATTTTAAGAGAACTTGGTGTTCCCTTCAGTCCAAAGGGAAGATGTTACTCTTTTATTCTTATCAATCTGTGTCAAATTATAGCCATTGGGCAGCTCACTGTTAGGGCTCAATAGAACATGTCAGTTTTTCACAGCAATATCCAAAGATTCCAACAAATATTTATCACTTGATCCCAATGCCCTTCATTTTTTGGATGTTTATTTTGGGGACAGCAAGCCCCTTACTTTGCTCTGGCCCCAGTTTTAAAATGACTGCTCCAGTGCTGGGAAGTGAGCAGGGTGCTTTGGGCCTAATTTGCTACAGTACGTGTCCTACAGTAACCTGGAGTTAGGCTGTGCGGAAGTAAAACCTGATTTATTTACAGCTAACTTCAATCACTTTCACTTGTTTAAACAGACTCTTACAGGACATACTGTAGCTAGCAAGGTATCACTAATTCCTAGGATAATCTAGAATTTTTTGATTAATTTAAATGCATTTAGTGCCCCCTATTTATAGGACTATGTCTAACTCAAGAGAAAGTTTAGAGAACTTTTTTTAGCCCAGTTGTTAATGTGAAAAATAAAAGCTGGGAAAATGTCATCACATATGTAATGCATTCTTCAGTGTAATACATTCTTCATGACCTTCTTCTGTGTGAGTTCCAGGCTTGAGTTCAAATGAAGTGGGGACTAGTGTGCAGATATACTCTGCTACCTCTCAAAATTTTTCATTCAGGTTGACTTTGAAGCAAGGAGCCTGGAAAAGGCTTGACATGCTAATAGCCACACTGACAGTGATTCTTTCATCTGCTTCAGGATGGCTACCATTTCTACAACAGCAACAGAGCTTGCTCAGGTAACGCCTCACTGAGGTCTTGATTTGTTATTTAACTTGGGAACAGAGCAACTAAAATAATTAACTGAACATCCCGCTCTTGTAATTTAGCAGTGGCAGCAATTTCCCCTTTACAGGAAAGAAAAGTTCTTCGAGATTTTCTTACGGGATACGAACAATTCAAAGTATTTCCAAGGATTTCTGGGAAACAACAGACTGGCAGACAATGCTATCAACTCTTAGTAGTACATTTCACCATGGTCTTTCACTTTTACCTCTTGGTTACATGGTCTGTGCACCCACTTCATTCCCAGAAGCCACTGTGATTCCCACTGGGCCAACAGCAGAAGACAGGGAGAAGGCAGGAGACAGAAGTCTCATGTCAAATCCAACTGTGTCATCTCTTTATGATGTAGATGGCATCCACCATAGCATCTGTTTAATCAGATTCTGGCTCCAGCCAGTTCCCATGTGCATTATCTGATTCATAAACTCTGTGGCTGACATGCATCTTTACTGATATCAAGAAATCTTTTGTTATTTTGCAAGTTAAAACTGAGTGGAATGAATTTGCATCTCTGGATGCAAATGGATATATAACTAAAAGAGACAAATGGAAAGTTGTCTTGGTTTGAATTTAGGCCAGGCCTGTCCTGAACGTCTCAAACACATAAAGAATGCACAGCCTGTCTTGGAGGCTCATCACCATTCTGGCAGGTGCCAGTTTCTGTCAAATGAACTACTGTGACACCATGGTTTAAAAGAGAAAACAAGCTGAGTCTCTGAGCCATGATCCCATTTATAATCTACTCTTCTGGCTTAATATTTTCAGAATTTCATTGAAACAAGAGCCCTCATGATACACAAAGGAGTACCTAGAAATGATGCCTCAGATCTCCTTGGCTTGTCAGTCTGGGTGCAGATCTGAACCCTAAAAAGATGGGGGATTGAAACTTTTCTTATTAGAGATATTCTGTTTAAATAGTAGCAACAGGTCACAGGGACCTTATTCTGAAGCTAAGCACCACCAGTGTTGCACAAATGAATAGAAAAATAGAAATAGCTTCAACGATCTCACCAGATTATCTTTTAGATTTTTCTTTAATATTGTTCATTACTCCTTCTGTTAGCCCAGAGTCTAACAATCACTGCCATGGATGAAGATTCTGCTGATCTAAGTTTTACATAAACATTGACCGAAAAGATGATCCTTAGCCAAAACATTCACAGTCTAAATATAAGTGATAATAGGTGTATGCAGATACATGGGGAAAGCCAAAACAACAAGGCAATATTAGTCAGTTAGAGAAACTGTATAAAAATGACAGTTTTCACTAGTTAATAATAATTACATGAAAGATATTACTTTCAAACATAAATTGAATCTATTAACCAGATTGTTTGTTTTTGTTAAGTTGTTAGTATTGCTAGTAATACGATTTATTTTGTCATACTGCCTCCTGCAGAGCTTGAAAAATACCCTGCCAACTCACCTGTGGTTAATAGTGAGCTGAGGAGCAGATCAGCCTCCTAATGGCTGCAGAACTTAAGCTTTCATTTAACTGGAGGAAAAGTTTCTAGCACTTCTGGCATGAAAGCAGATAAATGCATACTGTGCCCCTGCATCTGCCTTCTTCCCTACTGTAAATTAGCTGAGGCAACAGCAGAGTTAACACTAACAAATGCAGTGGGTTTCCATATTCACTGAGGATGTTTTGGGCTCACTGGGTCACTATGACACAGACAAAAACTATGTATTATTGCACTTTTCTTCTGCTCAGAAAAGTTCTGAGATAATTAATGCAGGAAAAGATCTCAAATAAACAGCATCAGAAAGGACTGGGTTTTGTAGTGTACTTGTGTACAGGTGCCATGAAGCATACATAGGCATGACAACAGATCATTTGCCACTGAGAGCTGAAGTTAATTGTGCCATTAATGAAAAAAACTTCATACCAGCACCAGCTGGACACATTAAAAAAGAAGAAAAAAAAAAGGACTCTTCAAATGCAAGTACATACCTACAAGCCAAATGTAATTATGAATCAACAGTCTGGAAGCTAATGTGGAAGGTTGATTCCTCCCCAAGTATGATCCAGGTTTCTGGAAGGAATGCCATTCTTCTTGACTTTCCCAAGAGCTGAGACAGGAGGCAGCATTAAGCAGGGTCCCATTGAAAAGCTGCTGGGCTACTCAATGCATTATCCTTCATCTTTCGTTTTTCTGTTTGTTTTAAATACAAGTCTGATTTAGTTGTTCAGATGGTAGGACATCTGGTACAATTTTCAGGCCCTGCTTTAATTTAATGATTTACCATCTAGTGCACAGGCTTGTTTTACCATAGGATTTTTTTTGCCTCCCACACTTTTCTTTCTAATTGGAACTATGTAAATCATAGACTGCTGGTGCTATATAAATCCTTTATAGTATGTCTGCTATTCATTTAAATAACAAATTGCCACTTTTTATTTCTAACTGTTACATGCTGGCCATAATAAATTGTACACACAGGATAAATTAAATTTGGAGCCATGCTTTCTCTATTAACATTTTTTTAAAGTTTATAAAATATACAGAGAAGTCCCAACAAAACAAACCTCAAAAAGTAATCCTCCCATTGTTGGTGCAAGAGGAGCACTGGTTTACACACTGTAAGATCTCCATCAGTTAAGGCATAAATTTGACACACAGTATGAAGCAACTCCCATATAAGTTGAGCACACGGTACCTTCCAGGTTCAGGTAATTGCTGAACACCAGATAATGAAAGGCAATAAATTAATTAGAAAAGAAAGTGACCTAACCCTATTCCCAGCTCTGTCGCTAACTTGTTATATACCTTGGAGCAAGCTACTTTCCACAGCTGGGCTTCACTTCTCTCCCCTTTGACTGAGTTGTCTACTTGAAAACAAGTTCCTAACTCTGGAGGCAAGGTTTATGTTGTGCATACCATGCTTAAGAGCGATGGGGACCCAACTGCAAACATGGCCATTAAGTACTCTAGGGTAATTCAGTAACTTTGCTATTATAATGTAAATAAGCTTAATTCCATCAACAGGACTTCATGAAAAAGAGAGAACAGAACGCAATAAATTTACTGATATGTCAGCTGATTTCATGTAGCTTAAATATCAGCACATCCATAATTGATAAAAAACTATACTTTTCACATGCTAATTATTTTTTGAAATGCTGCTTTCTGTCTGAACTCAAATTCTTAGTTTTCTTGGGACTAGGAACTAATGATCTGAAAAGTGTCACAAAGTTTGGGTTTTTTTTCATTATTAAGAAATAGTGGTTTACAATAGATCAGACTAGCTTTAACAAAGGAACATGGCAGGGCTATAATTCAATAAAATGTTTAAATATCCATTTCTTTGCAAATTCTTCCTTTGGGGATTTTTAAGAGTTTGAGTTAGCTGTTTATTTTAAATAAAAGTTGACCTTGTCCTTATGTGGGACATAAGAAAATGAAGCCCACTCAGAGCATCCTTAGCCATATCATCCCTGCTTCCCCACTCAGCTTCTTTGGCTCCATCTACTTTGCTAGCATGGTTGCGGACACCGTTTTGATTTGCGTCAAACAGCATTCTCCCAGTCTGGGTACTGGGGTTAGTCATGGGTTAGTAAGGGCCAGGAAACATTCCCAGGACACATTTTGGATGTGGCCATCCTGTTCTGGAAAAGAAGTAAACCATGCTGTGCCAGCTGCCCTGTGGCCCAGAGCACAGTGCCTGGCACATCTGCTGGCACAGTCGCCACAGCCTGCAAGAGAAAAGCTACACAAATACTTCAAGAGCAGGCTTAAGCATGCTGATCCCCCAGATTGTCTCCTTTCTATCCACACTGCTAGCAGTTTGTGTCCTCCCCATGTTTCAAAACAGCAGAGCTTGGGATATCTGCAGAGAGCACTCAGCTCTGCCTGTGCTCAGCTTGTATGGACCGCACAAAAGAGGGTTCTGGTTCATGCGAAGGCACCATGCAAGACTTAGTTTTCTCGCTGAGAAGTGCTTCAGAGCTTAGCCCTGTTATCAAGCAAGAGCCTAGAGAATCTGTGCAGTGCTCATAGGAGTAGGTTTTAGAAAGTTCACTCTCAACAGCTCACTCTCAACTCATTTACATGTACCAAGAATCAGGCAGTTTTGGAAACTGTAATTTTAGACTGCAGGAGAAATGGGGCATGGCACTTAATGAGGCATTTAGAATAACCAAATAGTGTCACATAGCATATAGCCTATAACTAAAAGAAAGGGCTTTGATTGTAGATAGCTCTTGGTTCAGCCTGCTAAGACATCTTCAGGCTAGAGCAGTCCCAGAAAAGACCAGACATTGTTCTGAGGACTGCACTAGCCTCCTTCAAATTGCTTTGCTTGTGAAGTCCATTTTTTCACTTGCATTCATATTATACTGGGGATTTATACTGAGAGCAGTGTAAGAGGGGAAAAGAAGTGGTTACCATAACTTCCATCCTGGCATTTCCAGATGGCTCAGGAAGAGCTTTCTTTAGCTGAGGGAAAGGATTCAGAGCTTAAGCTTCCTGCATAGGCAAACTTTTCAGCTTGAAAACCATGATGGATACTCCTGATTTGCAAACAGCATCTCCCACTTTTAAATACTGCACTTGGGCGGCTCTGTGTATTCTCAAGCATAAAGACCAGCACAGTGAATGCAGCCGGCCTTTGTCAGGCTGGGAAAGTGCATCATCTACCTTGTCTGCTTACTTCAGCTAAGGGAGAGGCAGAAGTGTGTAAACCTCAAATCACTCATTTGAGAGGGGCAGCTAAGCAGTTCCTACTTCCCTTACGAATTTCAGAGCCTAAAGGATGAGAGGGTTGCAAAGGCCCTAAGCCACAGAATTTACTGCTTCTTTCTTTCCTCCTTCCTCCGTCCTTGCTGCTGCCCAGCCCCCTTCTGGGTAGACCGGGGCGTGTCCCTGTTGCCCATCCAGCCTCCTTTTGATCTGGCGCAGCTTTTCCCACACATCCCCCCGGGGAAGAAGGGGTTAAGGCAGGCAGGTGGCTCTGCATTTACCTGCTCTGGTCCCAGTTGGCAGCAAAAAGGACGAGGATTTTCCTGCCGTAATGGTCCAGGTTGGCCAGGCCCCCGGGGAAGCCGTCCTTCAGCGCCTGCTTGATGCCAGGGTCTGTGGCCTTGAAGCTCTTGAACATGTCCAGGTTCTGCTGGCGATACTCAAAGTACTGGGCCAGGAGGCGAAACGCCTCGAAGTGCTGAAACTTCCTGGCCCGCAGGAAACGCAGGATGAAGGCATCGTCGGTGCGGAGGAAGCCGATGTCCGGTCGAGTGATCACCATGTCCCGAACCTCCTGGATGTCCTGGTGCAAGGTGTCGGGGTTCTCGTTCAGCTCCAGCCGGGCTTTCTCCAGAGTCTCAGGGGACAGACCGGCCTGCAAATGAGTCATGGTGCTGCCCTCCTCCTCCTCCTCCTCCTCCTCCCCCCCGGTGCTGCCTGCGCTCCTCAGCCTCCCGGCAGCCTGCGGGCGGACCCCTGCCCCCCGGCCCCCTCTGCCCTAGGGCACGGGTGCCCCGGCACGGCAGGCAGCTCCTCGCCTTCCTCGCCCCGC